>NC_135700.1:15941232-16241610 GCF_964276395.1 Gasterosteus aculeatus | reverse complement strand
CCTGCTGCAGCTGGCCATGAATGAAAAACTGAGAGATGTGGGAGGAGGAAAGTAAAGGAGAGGAATGGGTCAAATCCACAGGACAAGTCAATTGTGAAAGTGATAGTGAGGGAAGGGATGGCACAAGAGAGAGCGAGTGTGAGAGTAAGCAAAAGGGACACTATTCAGAAACACATCAAAAAGGGAAAAGTGGGAGCGGAAAAGCACTGACATAAAATCTAACTCCGACGTTGTTGGAAAATGGCTGGATGAAAAATATCACCGCGATAAAATATTATTACAATTGGTCTGGCCTTATGGCATTATGAATACAGATGCTGCCCTGTGGGGTCTTTGTCAAAGGGGAAGTGGCTAATTTAAACAGGCATCCTATGCGGGCGGTATAAATTATTAAAGGAAATAAAATAAAAGGTTCACCTAAGGTTGTTTAGTTTATAGATCCACATTTTTGTCTCATACAGCAGGTTATAGGTGTCAGAGATAAGTCCCACTTGCTGTTGTAAGCATAGCTACCAGCGGGGGAGTTAGCCACGTGTGCAGGATTTATTGTTCATTTCCCTAAAATGAACCTCAGCCCTGAGCAGAAATAGATCCACTGCGGCTTTAGACCAATACAATGCATGAAAAGATTCAAATCTTCCATCATCCTTGGTACTGAAATTAGAGTTTATTTTACCCTCATTCCACTCCAACACATCATCAATAATCCGTCTGAAGGGCCATCGGTGCGGACAAATTGATGACAGCTGAGTGAAAATGCACTAGCTGAAATTTGGATGCGCTTTATTGACCGGATGATATTGAAAAAAATTGCCGGACGTTCTAATTACTGCAACGTCGTTCTATCATATTTGAGGTCTTCCTAATGACAGGGGAATTAAGTTACTTAGAAATATTCTCTTACTACCTCTCAACAAAGATCAAGTGTACAATCGCGACAGAGATGATGAAAGTTAATAGATGATGTTGAAAGAAAACAATAACAATTGAACTGTTGTCGTTACACTGGGTCTACAATAAAAATCCAGATGTTTAACATTTACAATCCACTATGGATCATTGAATAACAAATACTAAATTGTAAAATGTCTCCATTCTTAACTCTCTTCGCTTCATCTCTCTTTCCCCTTCTTTTACATTGCCGGCACCGCGAACAACCCTCCGTAAGCCGCTTGATATATGGCTCATTCCACTGTAATGGTTATTCTCCCTGAAGAAATAGCATTGTTTACTACAAGGGCCTGTGGTCAGGTCAAGATTATTTCAGGCACCCACACTGCATGGTGTAACCTTCATAGAGAAGAGAGAGTCAATAAATAAGGGACAAAAAAAAACAAGAGATAGAGAAAAGAAGAAAAAAACACTTTAGATATGTTAAGATAAAGCTGACCCAATGATGAGGACAAGTCGAGTGGTCTTATCTCCTCGTGGTCGACAGGACAGCTTCTAACCAAACCAAACTCCCACCTATTGTGTCGGCGTTTGTGTGTGTGTGGGTTCTGTCGTAGTGTGCCCACTGTGATGGTCTTGCTACTAAACGCTTCACTTCCCTGCAGGTAACGCAGATCCAGTACAGATCATTCATGAGCCAAATGAAAAGGAAAAATACACGTTAGTATATGAAAAATAAATTCAAGATTCCAATAATGTTCTCAGTGGATTTAATACATTTACACGTTTATATCTGTCTCAAAATTGATTTCATATCCCTGTCTCTCTATCAAAGTCTGACAGATGGCCTTTTTGATTGGTAAAACAGTTTTCTTATCTTGTCTCCACTGAGCAAAATGATATAGAAGCCTCGACTTGCCCTGACTATATATGAGACATTGGCAAATAAAAAAATCCACATCTCCTGTCCAATTTTAATGTCTAGAACTGTGGTGTGATTGCTGGGCTTTCAGCCCTTTCTCTTCTCCTCTTTACTCATACAGCCTCTCGTCCTTCTCTCCTTCTGCCTCCTTGTCTCCTCTGCCCACTCTCCTCTTTCCACCTTTTGACTTTGTCAGACATACTTTATGTTTAACAAATATTTCAAACAACTCTGCTTTTAAAGGGGTTAGCTGTGATGTATTACCTCAGTGTGGAGGGGTGGGAACATAGGTGACCCCAAACTGTCATGGAAGCCAATGTCACACGTTATCAGTAACTCAACCACTCACACAGACCGACGAGTGAGGATACTAAAGGGACCGTGCAGTTGGAGGCACACAGTGTTGTCTGTGTCATGCATGGAGTATATACAGTCTCTTAAACTCATCATTTTACACAATAATGAATGGGGGTAAATACAAACATGCAAGATGGGAAACCTCTAGGGGAATTGCTTTTTTTTGCAGGGAATAAAATATAGCTTTCTGTGTCATTGAGTGTATCCCGTACAGTATAACAACAATTTTTGTTTGAACATAAGTAACATTCAAACAATGACATTATGTGACTGCTTCAGGGTTGCTGTAAAAGTGCAAATTGAATGTGCTTAGGATCCTGGATGGTTTAAGGAGATACGTGTGGTAGTTTTTTAATGCAAAAAGCAAGAAAATTCACAGACTGTGATTACGACTCCATAAGTGCTAATAAAAGGGGCAGAGCGAACTGAATTACATCTAAGACTTGTATCTGTCAGATGCTGCTGTGTCAAAGCAATCGGACAGAACTAGATGGTGCCTGATATTTGGATAAATGAGGCTCCGTTGTGACAGTGTAATTGTAACATGTCATATTAAGCATATGTCTGGGAAGTTATGGCAGGCTGATTGTGGTCTGTGCTCATCACCTCCATCTGCTCATCCATCTGTCTTCACAAATACAGCTTATTTAAAAATCAAACTGAAACTTTTCTTGCCGCACTAATTGGGGACCTTTGATAAGACTGTGTTCAAATTCAAATGAATTATGGGACACGATGTCTACTCGTCTACTGTTTAACATTAGCGGCATTAGCTATTGCAGCGGCCCTTCTTTATCAACGCATACTTCGGTGAACCCGCACTGCTTTTGGACAGTAGACACGTATGTTTAATGATAACCCTCTGAATCTACTTTATAACTAACAAACAAACATAGTTTTTCTATAACAACAGTGCCTCAAATTGACTGACTGGGTTGTAGCAGTTGGTTCAAACTGCTGCTATCATGATGACACCCAGAAGCTGGTGCGAACCTTAATAATCTGAATGGGGGATATTGATACTGTTAACAATTTATGTCAAGCTAATTAAAACAGTGTCTGCATGCCTGTCACAGGCTGGCTTTAAGTTGCTCACGCCCACCCCGTCAGATGTGAATCAATACGGTTCAATATCCCAAGAGTTATGTCTAACCTTGGCTTAAGTTACAATAAAAAGTGTCCGTAAATGGCCCTGTCCTGGCCCTTTATGGCCCTACGCTGCTTTCAAAATGGTAGAAAAAAAAATAAAAGATTCCAAGCTAGTTTTGATTTTAACCACCAACTCACCCAAGACACCAATAAAACCGCCACAAGATTCCAGCACACAAGTCAGAAATAATCTGCTAAATGGGCAGGATGAGAAGTACCAGTGTGCAGCCAGGCCTGGTACAGTGCTCACTGAAGCCCCGTGTGACTTACTGCTTTATAATTGTCCCACCTCAATGATCCTCCAGGGGAAACGAAATGGCCTCTCACAATAGACGGAGACAAGGGCTAGATTAGGAGGGAGGACATAATTAAGCACAGAGAATAAGTGCTGATGTTTAATGAACGCAGACAAATGTAACATACACTCTGGGTCAATGAGATGACATTTTTCTCATCGCTTGTTCATTTGAAGCACTCGACCTGGATGACCAATCGCTAACGTTAACGTGAGGATCTTTCATCTGACTATGAAATAATCTCAATCTTAGATGATGACTAAGTATCCTACATTAGTTGATTAGACTACGCACAAGGATATAGTTCATCTTAATACGTTGAATCGGCACAGATGAAACTAAGATGAACTGGGACAGATTCCACCAAAAATCAGCTGAATGTGGGTTCCAATAGAAACTTCTTCAGCCTCTAGCAACAGTCGTCAGTGGACAGACGCAGATGCCGCTTTGCTGTCGTCTCCAACCTGCGGACAGAAGCTCCATCGGGAGGAGGACAGTTCATGAGCAGAGCTTTGCCTTGTGCTCCACTTGGAGACAGACTCCACTCTTGTGAAGGCTGGAATACACGAGAGAACTAGAACCACGACTGGACCGGGCCGACTGTCAGACCTGCTGCAGTAAAATTAGAGTTTTTTCTACGAGACTGTAGTACTCAGAAAACACAGTTTGGGACCAGTGCATTATTTGATAAACTGTTTAGCAAGGTAATGGCTTCATGGGGGTGAAAACTAACAAAATAGTTTGTTGCAGCTGAAGAGAATCAAGCCCATTTTGAGGTTTGACCTATAACAGCCCCATTATGCAAATCAGTGTGATTTGTAAGCATGGCAGTGTGTGAGTAGCAGGTTTTATGATCACACAACTACATTACACTTCAAGAATTAGTGCCTTTCAAATAAAAAATTGTGGACCTGTAATAATATCATCACACAAATGATAAGTGAGTGTGATGAGTGGGCATCACTTTTGATGCATAGTAAAACTTGCTTTCCATTATGTTGGATTATTACAGATGAATGAACTCAGAATCGGAATAACGAAACAGATGCAAATATCAGGGAGAATATTTGTTACTGTTGCCAAGGAATTCTCACATTGGCTACCTTTGTATTAATAAGTCTTATAAGAGTAAGATCCTCTTTCACAGATATCTTCCCTGTTGAATATTTTACATTTAGCTAAATGTATGTATATATATATATATATATATATATATATATATATATATATATATATATATAATATCATAAGATCAGCCTTTAAAAAAACAAAAACAAAAAATCTGTTCTCTTTGCTGATCAAAGGATTTGTGGGATTTGTTTAAGTCCTTTTCACTGGTTTGATCCATATTGTCCTGGACACAGAGAAGCCATTAGCTGCAGTCGTGGGTTCTTTCATGTCTTCAAGTACGGCGCTGCATCAACGTGACACCGACTGACTTGTCAGAAGATGCACATGTCAGGTGGTAAAAAATGCTTTTTTCCAATGCAGTCAAAGGCTCTGTAAAAGACTCACTTTCTCTCCTTCCCTCATATCGTACATGTACACTAGAGGAAAATAATTAGGCCAGGGTAGCTGTCTGTAGCAGAAATATCCATTAGCAACACAGCTTACACATTACATGGTGTCTTTATAAAGGTAACTGGGGACTGATGAGTAGAGCAGACAGAAACCAGATCTCAGGAGGAACAATCTCCTCTTCCCCCCAACACTGTATTTACAGCTAACACCGAGGGCCACAATCAGTGTCCGTACAGGTGAGCGTCCATCAAGCAGAAATGGAAATATGAATAATAATACTACCAAATGCAGAAATGGGTTCTCCTCTGCAGTTTCTACTAATGGAACCTGATTACTACAACTGAATCAGGGAGAATTTTCTGGGGTGCTAAACTAGAATTCTAAGCTGAAAAACCAACAATTTCCAGCTACCAATATGAAAGTTGTGCAGTGAAACACACACAAACAATAAAGAATTAAAAACTAAGTAGAATTTGTACTACTTTGTATTTAAATGTAACTGACGATCTGGTCAACATGTCTCCAATGCACTGATTAAAAAGATACCACCCCCATAAATACTCACAGTAGTGTCAAAATAAAAACTCACAAGAAAAACGCTAATTACTGTTAAATCTTAAAACTATTAAACTATTAAAAAATCCAAAAGATCACTTGTGCCATACTTTTCGCGAGGTTTAAACTGACAGTCTGCAATTTTTATATACTGTTATTGAAGTCGTTTGACTACATACATTATGTGTGGTTAAGCTTTTCTCATCATTTAACCTTAACACCTTGCAATCTAATCTACCCACACAGTGCAGATGCACACGTAGACAAAACGTGCCAGTGCCAAACATAATGGAAAATATATTATTATTATTATAAACACACCCAGGAGACAACAGCCTTTGATTTCAGAACACTAAAAATAACTCCAAGGTTAGTGAGCTTCCCTTTGGGATTTATTCCATAGCAAACTGCTAATTAATTAGGCCTAATGTGAGACAATGGTTGGATTGTTGGCTCGCCCCCTTAGAGATACAGAGCAATGGACTGACGGCCTTTGGAGGCTATTTCGTATCAAATGAAAGCTTGTTTCGTACCTTAATTTAGCTGCCAAGCTTTGTCGACTACGCATGCTTCCTCTGCAACGCTCTAATACACGAAACCCGATTACCAATTAGCAGCTTTTATGAAGAGCTTTCCTGAAGTGGCTCACACTCATTTCTGATACGAAAAGGTGCTGCTGTTATACAATTGACACTGAACACTGAGCAACCGAGGCCAGGTGACAAAACCGTGGCTGTAACAATGGTGCTGACATTTGGTTTCATAGGCCATTATCATATTCTCAGGTGGGGCAGGATTCGTAAAAAACAATGAAGTACTTTTGTTATTCACCTCACTATGATTCCAGTTTTCCTTTACGCTCACCAGTCTCCCTCTGGTTTCAGATGTCTTAACTCCCTTGCCATCATGTCTTGATCGCAGCTCCCCTCTCCACCTGCGTCTACCTGTGTGTCGTTAACGGGAGTTCTTACAGTCAGTGGCGTGCTCTGTGTAGCGTGTTGCCAGTTTGTCTTGTACTGGTCGTCAAACGTAGCAGCGCCGTGTTCTAGGTCGTTTTTGATCAAGTGTATGACCGTGTCTTTTTTTCGGCTTCCGTCTCCGCCTGACCATCTTGTACTTTCACTGTATTGTGTGCCGACCCTCGCCTGTCCTCGACCACGTGTAAACTACCCGTGACTTTGACATCTGTTTTCCGAGTTGTGCATCTGAGTGCATCCAGAAAGGATCTAGAATTAAAGAACTACCGCATTAACTAGACACAATTGCAGAAGACACCAAATAAAATGTATTGTATGACAACAGAAGAAACAGTTGGTCAAGACAAGTGTGCAAACAACCAGATAATAACATATCTTTGACAAAAAGAAAGAAAGTTGCTTTATAACCAAACTAGGTCTAATTGTCACACTCCTGTTCATCATTTCCCACTATGAATTTCTATAATTTGTATTTGTATTAATTTAATTATGCTTTACGTCTCTCCTGATTGATATGAATAATTGTAGAACAGCTTCCTGGGAAAGCGGGTAAACACAATACTATGGCTTTCTTTGCAAAACCAACAGCTGGCAAAATAATTAAGTGTTTAATCTCAGGATTCTGAAATATAATGAATATTCGTTCACCATGACTAGAATATAGTGCTACGTTGACATGGACACGATCTTCCATCTCGATACATATTTCTCATATAACAATACTTACGGTATTATGATGTAGCAGTTTTATGGTAAATAAATAGTCTACATTTGAATACCCCCAAAAATCACTGACTGTTTTCTTTATTAAGTGAAAAATAATGTCGTTTATTTGAGAATTTATATATGGTTTCATCATGATATGATTCCATTGAACGACATAAAATTCTTATATTGAATTATTGCCTAGCCGAAGCTGAATTTTAATAAAATAACCCACAACATGTGGGCAAAGGTCGGAAATAGTACAGAAAATCAAACCGTTATGATAATAAAAATGATTTGAACCAGTGGTATAGATGTTCACTGCAACATCATGCTGACACAGGAGGTAAAACAGATTAACCGTGAAATAAATAATTAACTTTCTCATGAACCAGATATGAGAGAGACCTTGAACCTGAATGTTGCGTGGGAACAATATCTCTCTTTTGGTTTTATCCTTTAGACTCCTTTAGATATCAGGAAAATTAACTTAATCAAAAATAAGTATTCATGAGGAACAGGACAATAGTTCCCTCAGCCTTTCAGAACTCCTTCCCGTATCTATGCAACATCCTTTAGCAGATATGAAAAAAGGCTGCACTCTGGGGCTAAATTAGATTTTATAGAAAGAGAGGTGTATTCTTTTCCTTTTGCCGCTTTACATGCACGCAACAAGCACAAAAATGAATTTTTAAAAAATATACAAATACATATACACACTACCTCCCTTGCGCAAAAACACACAAAGCAGCCCAACATTTAGTATCTTAGACCCAGCTAATCGGAATATATGTGTGAATATATGAGATTAGTTATGAAATTCACCTTCATCATATTTCTTCTGAGCTGGATCTGACAATGTTATGATAATAATCTGGTAACAGTGAGAAATATAATCATCTTATTCTCTTCTTAAAAAGCTCCAGATATGGTGCAGGTATATTTCTGTACGTCATATCGTGAGTCAAATTATCTCATTTACATATTTGACCGGAGGTGAGATAGTGGTAATGAGAATCTGTTAGAAGCACTGAGGAGAGAACATGACCGATAGGCCTCTCTGATACTGTGCATTTTCCACCAGCAGAATACATTGCAAAGCTCTCTGTTGCACATTGCTTCATTTACCGTTCTACCAAATGCTATCTGGGGTCATGTGAAGTTCATGGACAACTTTAAGCTGGAATCACATTACTTAGGAGGCAGTGCAACTAGTGTCCAGTGACAGTATTCAGCTTACTGAGCTGCTGTTTAGGAATATGTACTGTGAGACTCCCTCTGTGGTCCATGCACACAGACCACGTGTTTGCCTTCGTCGTGATAAGAACACACGTGACCGTAATAATGGAAACACATTTCATTCTACTACAAACCATGGATTTCAGTTACCTTGCACGGCAGCAGGATTCTTGCGATGTCACCTAATCACACGTGAATCACATGATCAGATATTGCATTAAATCTACCTAAAGCGTATGCGTTCCCGAGACGACGCAGAGAAGCCACCATCCGTCCTACACACCAATAGAGGCTCCAAGAGGGCTTTGTGTAGACGATGCTGCAGTTTTATCAGAAATGGAGAGTATTTCTTCACTGAAAGCTTTTCTCGATGGACAAGATGCTTTCACTCTTTTATTCCAGCTGCCTTATCTCGATCTTTTTGATATAAAGATGGTTCTACCGATCCATTTCCAAGTATTTTGCAAGCATAACTCTCTTTTTTAAAAACCGTGTGCAAGGGTAACTGCCGCGTTCCTATTAGTGTTCTGAATGTATCAGAAAAAAAAGAATATGTAGTTCTTGGGGTAGCTTCCCTCGATCAGTTACTCTCAAGAGGTCTTTGCGAAAGCCTAATGTTTGGCATGAAATAGGTGAAGTAACATTTTTATATCATCTAAGTCACAGACCTCAAAATGCAAAATGAGCCAAAGTTACTTTTGTTAGGGTGTGAACGATGACCCTTATCAATCTATGCACACCAAAAACACATTTGTGGTACTTCAAAAACTACAATATATATATATATATATATATATATATATATATTTTATGGGAATACAATTTTACCAGGCTGAATATAATGGACCTTTCCTTCATGATGAGCAAGGCATTGCCTCCTGATCGATAACTGCATTGTAATTACAATCCCAGTGTTTCCAGAAGAATCAATAACCATGAACGCATTTTTTAGGGGAAGGAAAATGTTTCCATCTGAACTAGAAAACAACAGTTTATTGTGTGTAGCGGCGAGAGCGGCTAAATTAAATTTTAAGGCTCTTGAGGTGTGCGGGTGATGAGATGTTGGACAAAAATGCTCATTTTCCATTCCAAGCCTACTAGTCAAATGCAATACATTTTAAAGATTTTCACAGTGAGGGAATAAATGTGAGAAGCTAAACATGGCAAAGGTTCTGCAGACAAGGCGCAAGTTTTCTGATTTTTATTTTTTAATTATCGGAAGCGTGAAATCAAACACCTTGCCAGGATTCCTCTGACGTAGATCAATACACAACATCACTCAAGCAGGTATTACACCATTGCTAACACAACATATAACATCTAAAAGCAGACAGTGATGGAATGGCTCCGGGGTGGTTTTCTTTGGTTTCTCACATGTTATGAAAAAACATATATAAGTTCATTTTACAGTCATTATATTATGGTCATAAGAGAGTCAACTCCATGTGACCAATCATACATACATACATACTCTGTATACACACACACACACACACACACACACAACAGAGATAGTCGGGCAGCACCGTAAAAGAACAGCGCAGAGCAGCCGCTAAAACGGGATACTGTTTAAGGCCAGCGTGACAACAGCTAATCTTCAACGCCAAAAACGTAGAAAGGCTGGTTCGTCTTTTTAATGATAAGTATTGTTTACCTATTGTTTATTATACATTATAAGGCATACCATGTAGTAAATCGGGAATGTCAGATTAGGTTGGGAGTTCACTAATACAAATTCACCTGATTTAGATAAATCTACTACATTAGCTAACATCATATAATAGTGATTCCAATAATACCCTTCTCACGAAAGGTTTTCTATTCTTTTTTTAAAGATCCACAGTAAACGGTATCCACGGTAAAATCCACACAAGATTAAATATCTGAATGCTTCCAAGCAACTTAGCGGCATTATACCAGTTTAGACATCGAAGGGATGCAATTATTTCATGGCTTTCTCTTTGGGATGTCACTGATCATCATCTGCACAAGATGTCTTTACCGTGCATTGGTACAATTATTATAATTAATTGATGTCAGATAACATTTGACTTTAACTGCTTGATCTTTGTAAAAGTCACTTCAACAAATTTGCCGAAGACCAAATTAATCTTAAAGATCTCATCTTGTTCGTCTTTCCAAGGTTCCAAAAACACAAAGTTGTGTTTGGGAGTTTGAAGTAGAAAAGGTATCAGTGATCTCTTTCAAGAGTTCATGGTCATAAACAGCGAAGGTTGTCTGAAATTTAGTCAAGAGCACTGAGGGCCCTTTCAAAATGAAAGAAGCATTGATTTATTAAATAGTGAGTTTATAAACAAGGGCCGCAGTCAAATAAAGAATGCTTTTGAATGTGTCTGAAAATCAACAGCACGTGGAGCTTTTGCTGAAGGCCAAGGAGAGTTTTCAGATTACTAAGAACCAATCTACCACTCCTTCCTAGACGGAATAAGAAAAGTGGACCGGGGTTGAAACTAACAAAAGAAAATAGAGAAGACGTCCTGCAGCGACGAGGCTGAACAAGGGAGAAAACACAACCAGACCAAAGACATCACAAAGAAGCCCGGACGAGCAGGAACATGTGCTGAAGAGCAATAGAGAGTTAAAACAAATAACGCAGAGAAAGAGACGCCTCGGCTGCTTCACAGAGAAGCGTCAACACAGACTGTGAGGAAAGGACAAACGCGTGCATGACATAATGAGCAGAAGAAAAAAGGTTTGTGAGTTTTTGCAACTCTGACAGTAATATAGTGGCTGTGTGATTCTCCATGTGGCTTCAGCCTCGGTCCTTTTAAAAGGTCAAAGCTTCTTGTAAGTTGCCCGATAACGGTACTCACTTTCTGTACCTGTCCATTCCGTGGGTTTACTTGGCTTCTGTGTGTTTCTTTGTGTGTTTAAGCAACTACTGAATGCATGTATGTGTGTGTGTGTGTGTGTGTGTTTTATGTGTGTGCGCTAGCAGCAGCATTGTCCATTCCTCCTGCTCCAACCAGCACAGAGCGTTGTGTTGTGACAGAAGACTTAAAAAACGTAAAGACCATCGCTGTCAAAGTTAATGCGTTAATTAATCTGTGAGATTATTGCCAGTTACTTTGAAGCAGTTAGAAGCTGGAAAATGTGCTAACAGAGAATCTTTTGCAATGCTCTTTAGTCAAAAGCCCCCCCCCCCCCTCAAAAAAATGAATAAAACAAAGAAATAATCCTTCAAGTGCATCATTGTTTTTCATCACTGATGTCACAATAGCCCCATCAACATTCACATAATCAGTATAAGTAATATCTTCGTCATCATATCCCCAAATAAAAATATGCCACTTACCTGTGTGCGTCCACGGAGTAAATTGTCCACAGAGGATTTGAACTAATCTGAGTCATCTAATATATTAAAATATCATTGGTTGGGTTTCTGAACCAAGTCCATCCCATCAGTAGAGGCTACTCAAAGTTAAACCCCGCCAGCTCACTGCACTACTGCCTCAGTGGTTAGTGTGCCAGGTCATTGTACAGCTGATTGATACAGGTGACCCCCATGTAATGGAGGTCTAACAGGGGAGAAATGTTGTTTATAGAAATGGGTGACAGGTTGAAAAAGTGTTGTTGAGTAAAGCGCATCGTTGAGGCGAGTCTAAGTAGCGATGGATAAATGGAAAGGTTGCCCTATGTGCTCTTTGTGGGATTGGAAAGGGATATTTGCTCATTAGGTGCTGCAGACTTTCTAATTTGTTGGCTGAAGGTCTTGCAATTCCATTAAATGGAAAACAAGTTTGCCGGCATTAACTACTTTGGGCTGATTTATTCAAATATCCAAAAGGTTAATTAGTAAATACATGCTAAGTGAATTACAAGTTCACAGGCTGGATTTAAAGTAAAATAAAGTCTAAAGAAAACAAAAAGAGGGAGAAAACATCTCGGCGTTCTAGTTGTGGAAAACAAAACAAAGGGATGTTGTCCTGGGAGACAAAATGAGAAAAGGAAGGTAAGGAATGAGATATTGGGATGTCTACTATAAACTGCTATAAAACTGTGACTTTTGCTTTATTTGCTTGATATACAAAGCAGAATATTGATAATGCGCCTTTATTTTAATTCATTTTCGCTGCTCTGCTTCCGCTCCGTCTTTTCAGTTTTTCACACACTGCTCTTTGAAATGTGAGTGTTTGCTCTGCGATATACTGTATTGGAGCATGTGTGCATACTCAATAGTGCGTCTCTACTAACCCATGCATCGGGTGTGCACCTGCATCTATGAGAATGTATGTGTGCATGCTACAGTACCTGTAAGTAAAGACCAAGCAGAATGTGTGTGCGCACAAACACAAAATAGCTCACTGCTTCATCACACGCTGGTGTGTGTGGTGCAGACAGGACGGCAGGAAGGAAGGAAAAAATGAAGGACAACAAGATAAATGTAGGGAATAAGAAGGGTAAAATAAAGAGTAAAGAGAGAATAGAAAGTGCAGGGTGGCCATTTCACTTTTTTTTTTAAAGATAAATTGCAGGGCCCTGAGGAAAATAACTGAAGCTCTTGTAATCACACTGTGAAGGTACCAACCTGTTCTGCCCTCTAGTCCAATAACTGTTCTGTTGGATGCATCCAAAATGAGAAGCATATGAGTAAATCTACCTCATTAGGTGGATCTCTCGCTCTCTTCTCCCTAAATTCCATTTCTTGTCCTTGCTGTCTTTAGTTTTCTTTTTCTTCCCCCCCCCACATCTGTCTAATTCTTCTTCTTCTTCTTCTTCTTCTCATTTTGATTCTCATGAAGTCTTCTTATTCTCACTGTTAATTGAAGTTTACTTGGCCACAATCAATTTTGCCCTCTTTTCACTGTTTAGATTTTCTTGGTAGGATCGAGTGCTCTTTAGGTAATTGAAAGCTGACATGTTCGTACAACATTCGTGTATATTCAGTCTGACCTGTACTTCTCAAGAGAAATGGTATGGTGGTCAAAGGTGATCTTTACGGCTGTCCTCCTGTTCAAGCTGCATCTGAAGGGACACTGAGGTGGTGATACTTGTTCCCTCGCTGCTTTACAACCCCTCTTTTCTTACTCTACGATCCATCTTTTCCTCCACTTTTCCCTTCTCTCTCTCTCTCTCTCTCTCTCCCCCCCTCTCTCTCTCCCCCTCTCTCTCTCCCCCTCTCATATATATATATATATATATATATATATATATATATAGCTTGAGATAATGGTTACACAGCCCTGGAACTGAAGCCCCACCCACCCACCCCACCCCTGTGGGAGAAGTGTGGCTGGACGCCGCTCGGTCTAACGTGGCTCGGGGAGGGGGGATTGAACAAGCATTGGCCGTCAGAGCTGGTTAGCTTCACAGAGCTCTTGTCACAACTACACTCACAGTACGACCTGTTTACTACCCAGGCCCCCCTGCAATTACCAGCTCCCCAGTGGAGGCCGAGCTGGCGCTTGGGGAAAACTAACTCTATCAGCAGAAAGGGAGTAGGGAAGACGGAATGAGGGAGGGCATTAAGAGGCTGAGGCAGGCTGCTGGTGTGAGTTACAAATCCTAGTGGGACAAGCGTGGAGAGAGTGTGTGTGTGTGTGCTAAATATGCTAATGAAAGGGTGGCAGACCAAAGCAGAGTAGAATAATACATTAATTTAGCAACAGAAAGGTAGGTAATGGATGTTTAGTGCTACAAGGCCCTTGGAAAATCAACCTTTTTCTATTAGTCTATAAACCCACCATTAAAATGATTAAATCAATGAAGGAAGGAAATATCTATGCAATAAACCGGCGTAACGGCTATATAAGGTTTTAGGGTGCTGGGAATTAAATCAAACTGTATAAAAGCATTGACGTGTTGGGTATATAGTTGCATGTGCGTCAACCCGTCGTCATGACCTGGCCTCTGACTCACAAGGACAGTGGGGCAGTGAAACAAGCAGCAGCACGGGGCCCCTACAGCACCACACGGCTTCTCAACTGTCTGTGTGGGAAACATTAGCATTTCACCGTTTCTAAAGGCCCGGACTGCACGGACCGTTCAAAGTGTGAAAACATACAGCCATCTACTAGTCGTTAGTAGATCAGTAATTCACTTGCTAATTGTGGCAGGTTCAAATCTGAGAATGTGAAAGCACAAACCAGATGGGAATTTGTCTGAACCAGTCTGAACAGATCATGACCTCTTTTTCACTTTGGGCCGTAGGTTAAGTTGAGAAGTAGTGGGTTAGGGAGCCCGTACCACCTGGACCAACTGTTGTAAAACTCTTGATATGTCCCACAGACTTCACTTTTTTCCAGGAGTATCTGAGATAATGTTTGTTATTACTCTCATTGTTGGAGAACACATGGCTGCATTACCCACAACATAAGGCGACTAAGGGCAAAAAATAGAAAAATAGCTCAATTTGAAAGTGGGCATCATCCATACCCTCCAATACTCCTCCAGTAATGTTTTATCGCTTCCCCCACAATTCATCAGATACTCCTGGAAGCCATTCCCACTTGAAATATCATCTTCCAAACTGTCTTTAATCTTTCCTCCTGCAATCTTTCCATCTCTCCCCATCGTGGTCTTCTCTAACAGTGGGAATAGCTGTTGTGATAGTTTGCTGTGGTCCAGAAGTGGAAGGAGTTTTTCTTATTTATTTATTTGTTTTTCTCCCTGGCCACTTACACTGCACATCTACGCGGATGGACTTGATGGCAGCCACCCCCACCCCGTTGTCGGCCTTGCAGTAGTAGCGACCCCCCTTAATCCTCTTGATGGACTCGATGCGCAGCGTTTCGTTGAAGATGGGTTTTTCCTGGAACTTGTCTGATGCACTGCCAGCCGTCTTCGTCCACCGTACCTTAAGATAGAGGGAGAGGAGGGGGGGGGGGGGGTAAAGGTTAAATTGACGAAGACGCTGTCGCTGAAAGCGAAGTGTTACAAGGACAGAATCACTCAAAGTTTAATGTAAGAAAGTGAAAATGGGGAAAGAGAGGAAGACTAGTCAGAAAGGCTTTGACATTTGATTTCCCCAAAACTTTTAAGATAAAGTATAAACAAGATGCCAGACGAGATGCATTCAAACGTCTACTGACGCAGAGAAATATTTAGTGTTCAGGCACAAAACAATAAAAGTAGAACTTAATAGTCACCTTCTACGCTTGTTTCCACAGAGAAAACAATTGACCCATAATTCTTTAATAGACAATTTATAACTTTTGCTGATTAGTGAAAGCAGTAGAACCGTAACGTAACAGCAGCACGTTGAAAAGCCGAATGCTATTCCTAGAAAGACAACAGCTTCAGTCATTTTCATCTTATTTTCACGGTCAGCTGGTGGCTGTTATGATTTAAACCAAACCCTAACCTTTTCACATCATAAAGACGTTATGTTTTGCTGTTGTGGCAAACAATTAACATCATTCTTGTGCTCATTGTGTCACCTGAAATGTGGTTGAAAGGTATGTCTACAAAAAACAAATTCAGTGACCTAGAACTCGTTCTGAATAATTGATGAACATTATAAATGCATTGGATTTTCTTTCTTAGCGATAAAACCTCTGTCCGCTGTATTGAGTGGATGTTAATAACGAAAAAGCCCCGTACTCACGGTGTCCATGATGCTAAACTAAGACCATTAAGACTTTTGACAAACTCTATATGGCTTTGTCACGCCTCAATTATCCCATCAAGCCGTGGGAATGCTCCATGGCCGACAGCAACATGACTCGATTAATCAAGTCCAAAAACACACTCACACACACACACACACGCTTCAGATACATGGAATTATGAAAAGTCATCAACTCTGAAATGTTATTCTCACTGTTGTGTGTGCATGCAACTGTGTGTGTACAATCCATTAATCCTTATTAACCCTTCTGTCTGCTATCAACCTCAGCGAGACAATCAACCATGTCCCGTCGAAGAGGTCACAGAGGATAATGGGCAAAAGTCAGTGATAGCACTGAGAGCATGTGTATGAGTGCATGCAAATTATTGTACGTAGTGTGTGTGTGTATCCTGCTTTCATGCACAGTCTGCTTGCGTCTCCGGATATGTACTCTGCGGCGGTGTACATATCCAATCCCGCGTGCTTGCGGGTGAGTGCATGCAAGAGTGCCTCAGCGCGTTGGTTTGAAAGCAGGTTATATGGATTAGCAGATTATCAGGGCCTGTGTAAACACCACTCCATGCCTGTTTATTCAGCCTTGTTTGTGGGAAGGATTTGGTGGAGGCAGACTGCCATTGATCAAACCAGCCAAGGTGAGCAGTGAACCGAACCCTGCCTCTCCATGGTTTAGTGACTAAAGTGTCTATGTGCGCATGTGTGTGTGTGTGTGTGTGTGTGCATGTGTGTGTGTGGAGCTTTGCGAGAGACATAAAGAAGAGAGTGAAAGTGAGCATGAATCTGTAGCTGTGTTTTTACTGCTATATCCTTTATATTCAAGGATTAAAAATGAGTGAATTATCTTACAAATAACAGACATTTTGGGAGTACTCGCTTTGAAGAGTTAGTCGTAGGATTAGAGTTCAAGAACATTAAGGTTAGTTTCAAGTGTAAAAAAAATGTAATGGCGAGATTATGTGAAATAGGACATTATGACAATAAAATAAGTCGGTTCAGAAAAAAATCAGTCAGCATATGCTCACTGTCGTGGGGACATAATGAAACCGTACATGTGTTTGTGTAAGGAAAAAAGCTTTAAGCATAAAATCAGGATGATGTATTGCACTCAAAAGATTACAGAAAGCCAACGGAACTGAAAGTAACATGTATAGGCTTACAAAAATACTGCTAACAGTATTGTTATATTCACACATCCTGGGGTAAAAGGCACGAGTAAAGTATACAAGGTAACAGTGAGACAAAGTGTGAAAAACAGCTGGAGTCGGTAAGGTAATATAGTAGTATATAAGGGTGAGAGCGAAAAGAGATTGCATGCGTGAGTGAGAGGTGGTGG
The DNA here is from genome assembly GCF_964276395.1 of Gasterosteus aculeatus. NCBI lineage: Eukaryota > Metazoa > Chordata > Actinopteri > Perciformes > Gasterosteidae > Gasterosteus > Gasterosteus aculeatus. The sequence continues at coordinate 16,224,077 of NC_135700.1, read as the reverse complement.
GGGGGGGTTGCAGGCGAGTTGAGAGTGAGAATGAGAGGGAATGATATATACAGTATCGCCGGCAGCTGTGTGATGGGGAGGGAAACAGTGCATCACACTCAGAGTTGCTACACCGGGGAGGTAGATGTAGCAAAATAGGGAGGTGATATTGTGAACAAAGGGGACATTGTGTGCGATGTAGGTGACAGGTAGATGGCAGCGGAGCCTATATGTTCCGCCGTGACTCCAGCAGCTTAAAATGATCACCTGAGCTCTCTTTCTCTGACCTCGTTCGTTCGCTCTTCCCTCGATAGATGCGTGACGCTGGTCTATTTTTTACACTCGGGTCCCAATGGATTGGAGCTGGATTCCTGTCCTGGTCCTTTTCTCTCTCCCTCATCTAATCCCTGTCTGGGTGCTTCTCTCTTCTCCTTCACGTGGAAGCCTGGAACTGACCTGCTGTCAGATCTTGGATCTTGGATCTAAAATGCACGTTCGTTTACACACATAAACATGCAAACCAACATTTTTTACCACACGCAGATTCACATACATGCTGGGAAGTGAAGATGCATTTGTTGAGTCGGGGCCTTTTGTAATATTATCCTTCACATTTGGTTAGAAGCGTAATGTGCAGGGAAGGTTTGGGATCCCCTGGGATCCAGCCTGACATGAAACGCAGCAGGTTTTGTTCGTGGTTTCTGTATTCAGCTGGGGGAGCTGTACGCTGTCTAAGACACAGATGTCTCAACACGAGTACAGAAGGAGTGTGTGGAGAAGAGAACAGTGGAGTGAGATCATTATTTGCAACAATTTCAGTTTATGTAATGTTTGTTTCCAACTAATGCATTACAGCTTCTGCTTCGTTAAAAGCCGTTCATGGTAATAACTTGTCCTTCAAGCCAGCCGTCCCCCAACCATTTTTTATCTCACAGACCGGTTTCTTGCTGGAGGTTTGGCGGATAAACACAGCAAAATAGTATTCATACTGCGCCCACAGAATGCACCGTTAGCAGCGTTGTTACCGCTACTACTTGTTGGCCCGACTACCCCTACCCGCCTCCATCGGACAGTCCTTGGTAGATTGTGACTTGGTCGATTGAAAAGTAGCATGCGAGCCGAAGAAGTGTGGGCACCGCTGGTATAGAGGGAGAAGCGCATGTAATTGGTGGAAAATCAAGCCGTTTTTCAAAATAAAATATTCCGGCGGCCTGGTACCATTCGGCGGTGGTAGGAGACTAGAGCTTCTTTTTAATGATCCAGATGGAGTTTAGCGTTTTAAAGTTGATTTTGACTTTATTGGTCAATGATCAAAACCGGAACTTGACGTCGACATTGTACGTCAAGCAGCAGCAGTCCTCTCCAGCAGTGCTCACACTGCAGCACAGATGTTTTGACGAGTTGTTGCAAAGTGTATTGTGGGCCGATAAATAGACTTTATTGGCGTTGTCAACCATGTTGCGACCTGACAAGCAAGTAAACATTTTCTTCGCAGTTGCTCACAGCATCTCAAGCCACAGTAAATCTGCTGCTCTCCGCAGTGCTGATGGATATTTTAACAATACACCCAGGGGGCAAGTTTATAAGTCACATACACCTTGCTAAATCTGCTGCAATCCAATACACCAGCCCTGCAATAAAAAGCTAACTTTATTAAGCTTATCGTGTCCAGTTTTTGTTGAGACAGCTGACTAAATATTAGATGCTCCTTCCAAAGCTTTTTCAATTTTGTTGAATCAACACATCTCTGCCACATTGTAAACAAAAAGTAAAGTTATGAGCTTTCTAAATTTAGGATTTACTGCAGAGATATTGGATTGGATTGCTTTGGGTTTGTGTGTGGGTACCCAATAAACCAGCAATGGATTCCATAGCTTCAAATCAGTAAGTCTGTGTTGACTTGTAGGGAGAGAAAGAAGGACATCTAATGAGACGTGATAAATATGGATACAGAAGAGTGAAGATAGAGAAGCGAGAGAGTGAAAGGAGTCGCCTTGTTACGGAGGTGGTGGAGAAGAAGGGTAATGTGTGTCAACCATACTGATGGGTCAGTGGCCTGCAGCTGTGTGTCCATGAACCGCCTCCCCTCCTCTCACTCTGTGTGTGTGTGTGTGTGGCCTCCATCTCATACCTTTCTCCTGATCTCCATCTTTCTCTGTTTCCTTCATTCATTCTTACTCTACAAGTTTAAAAAATGCTCTTCTTTAACATTTCTGATACATATTCCTTCCCATTGTCACACACACACACACACACACACACACACACACACACACACACACACACACACACACACACACACACACACATCAACTCCACCCCCCCCAACCCTACCCTCATCTGCCTTTGGGCCTGTAACTTCTCTCCCCAGTGACACGTCTCCACCCCATCCAGCAGACGTGGTCCGATGGCTGTCGGACACTTCTGCCCCGCTGTCTTAACTGGAAACCGTCGAACTACACAACAATACACGAGAGATCTTAATAGTGGGTTAGCATTTAGCTGGGAAAATGGAGGTTGAAATCGTTGTGCACACCTTGCTCTTTATGTTAATTATCTCATGAATATTCAGCTCGGCTGTCACAGATAACAAAAACAAGGTAGAGAGAGATTGGCCTAATCTGATCCTGAATTATTATGATGCAGCCAACGAACTGAACAGGTCACCTGTTAATTGCTTCACAACTCCATATTTACATTTCTGCCCGAGTAATTAGGAGACTGTAATTCAACTGGGTAGCAAAGAAATATCCACCTTGGTAAGACTCTAATGTAAGACCAATATGTCAATTACTACAATAAGCATTTATTAAGTATTTCAATCCTCCTGATCTCTGTGATGTTGATGTAACACATTCTTCAGGTACGTTAGTTCTAATCAACAAAGTACGGTGGCCCTGAAGTGCAAAACACAACGGAAAATAGGAACGCACAACGCAAATAGGAAAACACAACAAAATGAACTCCTTGCGGAAAGGGTGGGGCCTTATAGCAGATAGCAGAGGACGGAGCCTTCTGATTGGACTGACGGACTGTCTGTCTTTTAACAGGAAAGGATACAGGGCTTTCAAGTGTCACGCACTGAGCGAGACAGTCACGCACTCCCGCCACACGTCCAATTCCTCACGCCAAGGAATCGGAATCCGGTCCCCAAGCTGTGTCGGCCATAGCGTCCGCGGCTTCCATCGGCCGTAGCGTCCGCGCATTCCGATTTCCCGTTGTCTTTTGCACTTCAGGGCCACCGTAACTAAGCCTGTCTTTCTTAATTAATCATTCATTTTAGATGCACGACTAGCCTCCTTTCACCACATGAGTAGAGACAGTTCTACTTAATTTTTTTTACAGTGTAATTCTGGTAAATACAGCTCTTGCTTTTTTACACTCACTGCAACCAACACTTAGCTTGCAAAGCTTTCTTGCCTTTAAACCACTGCAGCTTCCTGGTGTGTTACAGAGTCTGAATCCATTTCATTCCCTCTTAGTAGCTCACTGAGCGCTCGCTAGGACTGCCTTCTGCAATTTTTTCGAACTGTTTTCTTGATGCAACACCAGCAGAGTCGACGAAACAGCGCTTTATCCGTCCAACTGGCTCACTTACCGTGAATAGGCTTAAGATGGTAATCCTGTTATCGGGGAATACTACTCGGCACAGATGCACACCCACACACAAAGTGTGAGGTAAATTGTGGGAGAGGAAGAAAGAAGACAAGCAGACAAAATAACTAATAATAAGGACTATAGCCGGTTGATAATGGCAGCCTTTTCCGAAAAAACTGACACTGTGAAAATAATTGGCCCCACTTTGCACTACTGTGAAGGTCTAAATTGAAAAAGAAAATGAAGTGTGGATGACATACAATATACGAAATAAAGGTACACATGGAAAGACGCATTCTAATTGTCGATCACTTGGAAGAGAGTAAGAGAGAGTGAAGCAACTGAAAGGAGAGGAAGATTAAATGAGTAGTTAAAAGAGTAAGAGACGAGAGCGAGGAAAAAATATGATTTCAAGCATCACCGCCTGATTTGCTGATTCATGGCATTGTGTGTTGGTAAGCTCATTGGGAATAGAGCAAAGAACAAAAGATGTGTGGGAACAAGTGAGTAAAACGCAATGAGGGCAGAAAGTTTTTTCAGGAAATGAAGGAACATATCTGGGAGAATGAAAGGGATGGGAGAGAAGAAGGCAGTGGGGAAAAGGGGTAAAGAAGAAGAGGAGAGAAGGGGGAGATCATATTAAAAATGTGAAAGGCACAAAAAAAAGGCAGGGAAGGGAGGAGAAGAACACAATGCAGAGTTATCAAATGAAGGACAAATTTTGAGGAAAAAAGGAGGATTAATGATGAAGAAAAACAAAAAAAATGGACTGGGAGATAATAATAATAATAATAATAAGGTGCAAAGCAGACAATTTACAGAGAGGAAAAGTAGCAGAGAAGAGGAGATAAATTACATTTTGCAATTTGGATTGATAAGCAGTAAAAATGTGTAATAATCTAGTCTATGCAGGTAGCAAGAAGCCCAATGCATACCTGGATCAATATGAACATAACTGACAGATAAGCTCCTGCAAAAGCAATTCAATGCAGTCACCTGTGTCTAAATAAAACTGAGCAACAGTTGCCATCAGTGTGTTTTATACACACATACCGAGTGAAAAACCTTCCGACTCTCTGTGCATAGATCCCTTCCTCACAAAGTTCAATAAAACTGACTCATTGATATTAAATACATCTTCCCTCACTCTAACCTTGACATACAATACAAATGCCCCTCATCGCTCTTTCTGCCTGTGCAATATGACACCAAGGCTGGGATAAAAAGGCAGAGGAATCAGCATTCAAGAAAATCTCCTGATCTCTAAAAAAATATATATATATATATACCCTATACATTGTGTGCAAGTTGTTGCCGCTGATGATGGTGATAACTAATATGACACCGAAGCTTAACAGATGTTTTCCATTTCTTGCAAGACACCTGTTTTTTAAGCATATTCAAATTCATAATTCTATATGAAAAACAACACTTAGATATTCATTTTTCCTCGGGATTGTATGAGTCAGAGGGCGGGACAAAACAAGACAAACCGAATCAGCAGATGTGAGCATCGCTCTCCAAGCGGCCTGTGAGTACACAGCCTGCAGAAGGCGTGTCAGCAGCTACTTCACACGCGCCGCCCATGTTGGAAGTATTTATTGTAACGTTGTAACGGGCTAATTAGCACAAACACGGCATGAGCTGGGGAAATTTGAGCTTCAACTTTTTTGTGCGCGTGCGTCTTTGTCTGTGTAGAGCAGATGATGTCATTGCTGAGTGCCATGATGATGCTGAGAAAAGAGAGATGGAAGCAACAGATTGATTTTGTTTCTTAACCAGTGTTTTCCCCACAAAACATTTGTAAAAAAGCAACTTTTATGGGCACTATGCAACAATAACTATTACCACCACATTGCGGTTGTATGCTGTTTGTCAACCAGTCAAGTTGCAGTTTACACCCATGCCAGTAACGTGATAACTACCTAAATAGCCAATTAATATTTAAGATATGGCGCAAACATATTTTCTCATGTCACTGCGACTTTGACCAAATCTAATTCTTGCATCCAGCCAAATTTAAGAAAATTGACTGAATGTACAGTAGGGACTTTTTTTTTCAAAAGCTGCACTGTGTAGAAGCTGCCCTCCTTTGTGTGACAAGTGACAGATTCCTGGCAGTGGGCTCTGGAGAGCTTTGTACTGGTGCGGCTGCCCTCAAGTGCATCCTAAAGCACCGCAGTCCCTCATTAGGTGACTGAGAAATGGGCCGGAAACACTGACGTTCCCATGTGATGTTCCCTTCTTTGGAATTTGGAAATCTTTGAATATTTCTGTTAAAAATATCTGTTTTAAAACTCTGGATACTGCAAAAACAATATCAGGCCAAATGAAATGAAATGATATATGAAGTAAACTAACTAAAAACGTTTCTTGAGGAACAGTGTTCATTACAAGCTAGTCATGTAACATACCAACACAAACTAAAATCAATCACCGCCTCAGTCAGTCTGTTCATCTGTCTCTGCCCAGGACCTATGCAATATCGAGAGTCTATTCCTTCCACCTTTGTGTGCATAGACATACAGATATTTAGACCTCACCTTTATTATTTTGAGCCTCAGAGAGGGGCTTGTCTGGAAGGTACAATGCGTTGCCACGGCAGCAGACACTCCAGAGACACCATACAGACAAGGTATAGAGGAGTCTAGCAGAGTATCGAACCCCCAGACTCATCACCGGCAATATTAAGTGTTCTTGTTTCTGCTTGGAGATCTAATTGGATTTTTCAATATTTTCAGGCTCCTCAATATCTCAAGTAGTCAAGGACAAAGATGCAAAGACTCGCTGGCACACTCTCACGTATTCATCTAAAGGAGTTTGATCCTGTTGGGTTTCTAGCTTGTCTTTGCACTTAAATGTTAAGTGATATGCTGACGCAGCACAAAAGTTACATTTAAGAGTTGCCTTCATCAAAGCGCAATGCTGGATTACTCTCCTGAATGTATTCTTCATGGTGCCACATCAACAGCAGTAATTTCACCTGCAAACCACAGCAAGAGGCCACATTTTATATAAAACTACGTGGCATTTTGTTATCTAATAAACATCCCTTTACTGTATGTACATTATAATTTTACAGCAAAAGGACCTTCCAAATCATTACTTCTGTGTGCAGCAAACTGAGTGCACAAGATGCAGAACTGCACCTTGATGTGTACTGTAGAGGATTTTCATTCTCCTCTTCGATATGAGCTTCTATTCCAGGAACAGCCTTGGAATTGACCCTCCCAATTTCTTTTATGTTGGGGTCATACTGTCTTTTTCCTGTTCATTTTTTTGCCATCAAACTTCGCTTTAAATTTTTCTAGTAAACCCATCACCCTCCCAAAAATGATTTAACCCATCTCAATCTTTATCTTCTTCTACTCTATCGTTCCTCTTCTTTTTGTCCCTGCTTCCAGTTAGGGGTCGGACAGTGACCTTGTTTGTGTCTAGGTCGTGTTTCCTCTGAGTGCCTGAGCAGCCTCGTGCCGCCACCCGATCAGCCTGCTCTCAGCCTCACTATCGATCGCCTTCAACTCACCCGTCAAGGACGGAAATCCAAACCCATATTCCAGACCGCAGCCCTCATCTCCTTCCCTCCATCCCTCCCTCCCTCTCTCCTTCTATTCCACACTTTCTTTTTCTTTTCTCTGCCTCTCCACTTTTCTCCGCTATGGCTCTCTCCACCTTTTCCTCTCTTATAGAATTCACCACACACACACAAACACACACACACACACACACACACACACACACACACACAGACGCCGGTCTCAAGGTTGCAATGACCAGCAGAGCCATGAATAAATAATAAGGAGGTAGGAATCACTTTCAGAAAAACCATTTACTCTCTTATTGTGTTCTAGAGGAAGCCATGTGTGTGTGCGCGTTTGAGAGTGTGTGTGTGTGTGTGTGTGTGTGTGTACATGCCGATGTGTGTATGCGTAACAACAAAGACTTTGTGAGCGGGACTACAGTGCTTTGTTAACCGAAAGCCCCGCTGTCCCGGGAGCTAACTTGAACGATGCAACAAGCACCTTCCGGGTGACCTCTAAGTCTAACGCATTTTTTATCTTGTTTACTTTTCCCTTTCCTAAAGAACTCAGAGAAATAATCAATGGGTTTGAAATAACAGTATAGGAGCCTCACCCTATTGCCTGCTGTGTAGTAATGTTTCAAAATGTCTAAATGGTGCATGGTAATGCGTTTCAGAAAAAATAGGGGGGGGGGGGGGGGGGGTACCTCAGTTAGCAGCAGCTTTGTTTGTTTACCACAAAGATGTGCACGAATTAATCTACTTCTCCTAAACTAAGCTGAAACCTTGAGGTGCACAAACTGTTTCTGAGTTGATGCAGCCTGTCTGAAGTGTAGGATGGATAGAGGAGAGAGAAAGTCTAAAAGATATAAACAGGCATAAAGGGAGGAATAAAAGGAATAAAGAGGAAAAGATAAGTTTGAAAAGGGGAAAAAACGGGCAGACATAACAAAGACTTTTGAAGGAGAGAAAAAGGCAATATGAGAGGAACAGACTGCAAAAAAATGAAGAAAGAAAGACAGAAGAAGACAGAGAGAGCAATGATTAGATTGCTCTCTCTGTATGGATCAGGGCGAGAGCTCCCTTTTCAATCCAATCAAGCTCAGGCAAAGGTAAACAATCAGTCTGGGTAAAGGATTGGATAAATCCTCGATCCGACTCATTCTCAGTAAAGCAGCTATTTATTGGGCTGGCCTCACATGGCTAAATTGGACCGTCCTCCTTCTGAGAGCCGGGCAAAGTGCAAAGTGGGAAAAGGTGTAAGATGAACTGAGAATTTTGGGAGTGAAATATATCTCTGCCTTATAAAATAATACACACTATGGAAAGTCTTTCACAGTAATCCGTAAGGACTGAAAAGGCAAAAGAAAATCCAGTGCAGATCTCAAGTCATACATCATATTCTTATGATCTTAAAAGGACGCAACACAATTTGGGACACAAGCAGCTCTCTCCCAAAGCTAAAAACCAGAGATGAATATAAGATTTTAAACTACTTTCACACAGTTTATCTGATCTATAAAATATTAAACTATGATATCTTTAAAGGCTCTGTGGTTCGCTTTGCAGAGGGGCTGTTCATCAAAAAACGTAGTAAAAATGTTGTCAACACAAATTTGTGGGTATAATGTTTCTCTGAAGGGAGAATACAGAGAGCATTACGAGGACATTCCTACTCAACTCGATTATACTCATAAATAATAATAGAGCAGCCAGAAAACTTAAAAGTGTGTCTGCCTAGAGGCAGGTGCAAACTTCTCGGTGAGGATGGAAAAGAAGGAGACAAGATCCACTTTGGTAGCTGTCTCCTTTGAAAATACTGACAAGTACAACAAACTAACCAAATTAAATTACTCCGCAAGCAAGAATCTCAGTAGCAAAGATGACGATAAACCATCGACTTCATCCCACAAATCTCTTCATTTGAGGCCCCAGCAAATTAGCAACCGTATTCCATATTTCGTTACATTAAATATGAGCGCTCTGATTATTAAAGGGGTGAGATTTAAGCAGCTGATGCATACTTTAGAGCCAATGATTGACACCGTAATGCTCGCAGTAATGGTGAACTATGGCACAATGAGAGGGGGGGGGGGTAATGGAGTAAATTAAGCAAAGTGCAGCAGTAAGTGTCATCACAACGTGTATTATAGATGACTCTGGATTTGTTTTTGAATCGATAAAGGATACAGTCAGATCACCATAGGAACATATGCATAATGCCTGTGTCATTACTCTGACAAACACATCTAATCAATAATTCTATTTGGATTCAATAAAAAATGAATTTGCGTAGTCCTGCTACCAGTCTGCTCTTGGTAATACTTTATAATTCACCACATTGGTATAGCTTGGCTGCATAGTGTTTTGGACTGACAGCTTGTGTTTGCACAAGGTATTATTCAAAGGTTGCTGCTAATTGGTTAAAACTATAAAAATATCAAGAACCTTTGCAACGCTGCAGATAAAATATCAAATTCACGAGGAAGCCATTACGGTAGGCAAAGCATTTGGTCAGCAACAGAGAGCAATATTTAATTCTGCTAAGACAAAGGGAAAGCAATATTTCATTTTGAGTTATGAACGCATGCTTTTGAGGCTCTGTTTGATGTAAAGTCCTCTAGGTCGATGTCTTGGATTTTTCCATCCCATGGCCTGCTTGCTTTGGCTTCTTTGTCTCCACTCTGTAGTGGCACCAAATATGGCCCCTTTGCTGACAACGGCCGAAGAAATATAGCACACAAAGGAAACCGCAACTGTGCAGTGTCGAAACAGTCCATTTGTGTAAAGGAGGGAGAGGTAAAATGTAAGGATGGAGGAAGGGGAGCTGGGGTGACAAGGATTAGGTTATCAATACAGCCAATGAAGCGCAGTGGAAACTCTATAAGCCCAATGGGACACGCTGCAGAATGCTGCAGTGTGCTTTCCCAGTCTAACTCACTGGGACAGAGGTCAGCACAGCCGCTGTTCACTTCCCGTCTATTGCAACCAAGCTCGTCTGACGTCGCTGGTTAGTGTGTTTGTATTGCTGGCACATTGGGTCAATTTGTGTCTTTTACGATTCGAAAAACGTACCACCCATTGGAGTGTGATAAGAGTCACAATAGTGAAGATGAAGGTCGGGCCATCCAACTCTTATTGTGAGCAGGCTACTAAAATGTAAAATAAATATTGGAATGAACATCATTAGTTTTTTTTTTTCACTCTATATAACGTTAAATGTTTTGTGTCTCCTTTTAACTACACTGAATGACATTAAATCCTTCAACCGTCTTTATCTCAATAACCATCACCGAATGTTCTCTTATCTCTTCCTACCGTATCTTTCTTCATTACCTTTGTGCCACCATCAAATGTCCTCACACTGTTGCATCATGTCATCATTATCTGACCTCTGTCTGTGTGCATAAATACATAAATAAGCAATCTACTTCTTCGCCGCCCTGTTCTTGTAAACATTGACCTATGGTGTTGACAATATTTGCAAGTATTAAATATTTATATAAATAGTTAAGTCATTTGATGTGCAGACAAGATAAAAAGCCTGTTATTGTTTGTTTGTCATCGACAGGTTTAAATCCCAGGCGTTCTGACTCTTGGTAAGTTTTGTATTTGCATTATATTGTAGTTGTACAACACAAAACCATGGGCTTTGTTTATTTAACTAATTATGTTGTTCAATAATATGAGTTAGCCTTATTTTGCTGCCACCCTTCCTTATAGTAGTCAAAGTTACAGTTGGTCAAGGAGGTATTTTAGTGATGTATTTTAATTCCAATTACTAGTTACTATTTTCTTTTAACTTTAGCTTTAGTATCCATCTGACTGCATGGCATCACATTTTGTCATATGACACCTGTGCCACTTTCATTAGCTAGCGAAAGCCTTGAATATGTGGGCGGAAGCTCAAAATAAAACGTAGTAAATGGACCTTGATTTTGAATTACTTTTTCAATTATACTGATAGCGAGACTAGTCAAGAATGTATTTCTTTAACTTGATGTCCATCACTTTTCAGTTCCCCACTCAGACCGTCATCATACGGAGGTCAAATATGTTCAACCACAGTTGAGTTTCAGTCGGAAGGCGTTGAGCTTCTGAAATGTTGTCACTGCCGCTGCAGTTCCATGGTCTGTTATCTGTTTCTTTGTCTCTGCCTTTGTTTGTTATTGTGAGTCTCTGTACACGTTTTCTCACACACACACTAACTTAAACATTGTCTCTTTGCTGGAGGAAATAAAACCGCTCTACAGTCTTCTGTGCATTTTAAATTCTGACAACGGCGACCAATGGGATCATTATTCAAAATACGCTCCCACCTCCGACCCAGAGAACAAGCAATCACTGACGCAATTTCCTGCATCTTTGAACTGCTGCAGGGGAATAAACTTGTGTAGTGTATGTTTTTCCAGAGCACATTTTTATATGATTATTATTATTTATGATTATTTTTCCGGTACCAGTGGAGACATAGATTTCATTTAAAAGTTGGTCTGTATTTATTTGGGCACCTGAAATGTGGTGTGCATCGTTCTGCATGTGCGTTTGTGTGAGAGAAAGGGAGAGAGAGAGAGAGAGAGAGAGAGAGAGAGAGACAGGAAAATGGATGAAATGAGAGAGGAATGACAGCCACAGTTAGTATGTGCAGGTTAGGTCAACAGATGTGTGATTAGGTATTGCAGCTACATACAAATGATTTGATTGCCTCTACAGGGTCACACAAGCCAGCTGCCTGTTACACACACACATACACACACATGTACATGCCCACGCGCAGAGATGATGCACACATAAACACAAGAAGAAAACAGGGAATAGACACGGGCACTGTTTTATTCATGTTGATGTGATGCCAGTGGACATTCACCCGTGAGGAACACTGTTTTTCTCACCTCACACACTCCCACACACATGCACAAAACACACAGCACTGCTGCCGTCACCTCGGGTCATTTTACATCTCGCTTTTTAAACTCACACAAATGCACGCGCACGCACTCTGGTGTTTTTGGAGTTCAACCCAGGAAACCACACGTGTCAACCGTTGGACCAAATATACAGCTGTGCTTGTGTGTGTGTGTGTGTGTGTGTTTGCTTTAATGCTCTCTAAATGGGCTTTTTTATATGGCAGGAAAAAGGGATATGCTCTTTTTCTAACCAACTAATGCCTTTCCCTCCAAACGCAGCATGTGCATCCTGTCGGAGCTGTTTTTGTGTTTTATCTTTTTTTTTACATACAACATATGTAACAGACCAGCTGCATGATCAGCTTTGCTGAAAGAAAGGTCGCTGTAACTGAAACTAAGTCACTCTAAATCCTGAGCTACAGATGCGCTTGTTCCTCAAAACCCTATGCTGAAAGTGTCACTAACAACGGAGATTAGTCAGGTAATTGCCAACGGATATCAATGTTCACCTGCAAACGCGGAAGCACAGGATGGATTTAGTTGGTGCCGCTGTAAGGCAAATAAAGATGGATATAGTGCGACTCGGCTCAACACAAGCAAAATGACACTATAAACATAACAAATGACTCAGGGATTAATCATATTATTTAGCACGGGTAAGGAATCACTCTTACTGATGCTTGCGATAGAATTTGTTCACATCTCCTGCGGCCAGCCTGTGTTGCCACCAACATGGACGAAACATTTGAGTAGCTGCAAGAGCTTTGTTCATCCATTCAAATATCATTCATCATACTCATCTAATACAAATTTGTACAGTCGTTGTATTTTTAAGCAAGAGTCTAAATGTTTTACTCAGTAAACGTCACCCCGGATAACAGGATCAGCGTGGACATAAATGTCAGTCAAATATCTTGGCGCACACACCTTACTCAGCAGGTGCTTTGGGAGCTTACCTGAGGTCTTGGGTGTCCTTTGACAATGCACTGAAGAACTAGCGTGTCTCCTTCTTTGATGGTGTAGATTCTCTCGCTGATGTTATCATCCTTGACGTTACACGCTTCGCCTGAGTGCACGATCTGGGCGTTGGCTGGAGCTGTGAGTCAACGCATGGACACACACATGCCGACACACACATGCAGCCATTGAGACATACACACGTCCACACAGAAAAACACAGAGGGAGAGAAACCACATTAAATGTTTAGTAACATATCTGCAGGACTAAAATGGCTCATTGTCCTGTGGGTGCATGTGTAATAGTGCATCGATTACTCAGATAAATAAATACATTATATCACTCTGCATCGGCATGAAAAAAACCCTCTTAAAAGAATGCTGTGGTTGTTCGTGTGTCAGTGTTGATAAGGCCTTTTAATAGCAGGTCAAAAGGCTGGGACGCTGCTTTTGTCTTGCACAGTATAATGTGTATGGTGACATACACATTATACTGTGTTGGAAGTTCCGACGAGTACTACAAAGTGCACGTCACTCAGAACTCAGAAGACAGGTTATTAAAGTCTTATTCGATAGCTGTTTTGAAGCATTTGAGACGATGAATTGTGAGTTTTGCAGTGAGTCTGTGGACATTTTCATTTTTAACCATCAGCCTTATGCTAATTTGACATTTTATTTTGTGTCATTTCACGTTGTATCCCGACCTGTCTGCTTATTAGACGCAAGCGTGTATTCAGAATATTCACACCTGAGACCCAAACATTGGATAGCTAATCATGTTTTTCACTTTACTCATTTCACTACTTCTTGTCATCAAGATCTTCTGAAAGAATCATATTGAATGAAATCAACACATTGATTATGTGAGCTCCATACCTAGAGCTCCATACTCATGTACGGTATTTGTTTTACAACACAAATTCACAGTAACTGCAGGAAAAAAAAGAGTGAGGATGCATGATGGTTGATCTCTGCAGCAACTCGCAGTGTGCACAGCGCTGACCCGCGGGGAGGGTGGGCTTGCGTGCGAGAAAGCATCGTAAGGCTTCACCTCCCGTGTGATGAAGGGAGACAGAAGCGAGAAGGGCAGAGACAGAGACGGAGACAGAGAAGCAGCGGGTGAAAGAGAAAAGGCCAGAGAGGAGTGTGAGATCCCAGGGAGGAGGACAGGAGGGGGACGCGGGGGGGGGGGGGGGGGGGGGAGGCACAATGATGTGATTAGCATCGATTTACAGGGGAACACATTTTCACCGCGCTCTGTGACTGTTATCATGGAAGAGACAGGAACCGAGTGGGCAGCCCGTTCACCTTAAACATCAACTGGATCGGACGTTGCGACGCACAGCGCCATCACAAGCAAGAAGGAATCCAGTGGAAAATAAAAGAAGCCCTCCGAGTCTGTCGTTGCGTATTCTCTGATACAGGACAAGCGAGAGCTGTTAATAGCTTCAGGTGTCGGGACATAGCGAGTGGGCCTGTCCACTTACATCTGTACATTTTGGTGACATTGCCGCTTTACTTTAAAGGAAGTTTCTTTGCTCTTTGAAGAAACAATGAGACAGGAACAAGGCTGTATGTTCGATTCAGTCGTGGTGGTAAAGCTACGCTGTTGTCATTTGGCCGGATGAATAAATCTACTTACAAAACAGTAATTACTAAACACTTACAAAAATGTCTGAGTATACTGTATGAAAAAGAAAAACATATTTTAGGAAAATAAGTGAAGTGAAGATAGAAAACAGCCTTTTCCAAATGTATCTTCATCTATCATCTCTTTTATTCTCATTTTCGGAAAGTGGATGTTTTGGGGAAGGAGAGAAAAAGCCAGAGCAGTTGTGGTATAATTTCCAAAATGCGTACTATATGTTTGCGCTCCTGTTTGTGTGTACTTGAACGTGCGCGTGTTGAGTGTGTGTGTGTCTGTGTGTGAACGCCTGTTTGTTGAAAGGCTCAACAAGACATTTTATAGCAAACCACAGCTATTTTCTTACCAAAGTATAGCGTTATATGTATATGATGCTATACTTTGGTGAAATGGGTGTAATGTGCAGATTGGCATGTGTGCGCAAATATGCTCACACTCAATGTGAAATAGATTTGAAATGCTCTCCACATATAGAAGATTTGAGATTCTAACTCATGTAGTTTAGCCATTTAAATAAATAATTTACTCTTTTAATTAAAACCGATTGAGTTCCTTTTCAGACCGAACTCGGTTTTATTCACAGAATTAACGTTGGTATTCACACGCGTGGACCGCCAGGTATAATTACAGTCTTTATCTGTTGTCCACTGAGCACATCCAGTGGAGCAGTTAGGAGTTAAGTGTTTTGCTGAAGGGCATGTTGATAACGTTTGATTTGAGAGCAGAGATCATGTCTTTTTTGTATTTTCTCAGTTGTGTTTATTGTTGACAATATATATAATATTCTTCCAGAAACAAGAAACCACTAGGCAAAAGTTCGCTGGAGCAAATCTCTATAGATCAAAATCCAACCCAATATGTGAAAAAAGTATTAAAAACTGTATGCGGAGTTCCAGAGGTGTGCGGAACTGACTGAGAAAGACAGCGAGCTGATATAAATGGAGAATAATTGTCTCCTTACAGCTTATTGGCGTGTCTGCATTAGTTTGCCTCTCCGGAGAGGGAGGGAGGGTGAACAGAGCGGCTCCTCTGTCTGCTCTCGCCTTCGGCAGCTTGGCTGCTTCAACTGTCTGATCAAGTAGGGAAAGGGAGGCCGAGAGAGAGAACGAGACAAGGAAGGCAAAAAAGAGCGAAAAGAAAGGAAAAGAGAGAGAGAGAGAGACAGAAGAAAAAAAGGTGGAGACACAGAAAAACCGCAGACAAGTAAAATAAGTCGAGAGAAACTAGGAAGAAATACAGAATACAAAAAAATAAGGTGAGGAGAGGGTCAGGCAGAGAGAGACAGAGTATGGGGTAAATTGTTATGGAATAAGGGCAACTTTGTTTGAATAAAATGTTTGAGATTGCTTTTGTATACCAGTATTCTTTCCATTGATTCGATAATGAAATAAAAAATAATGATGGAAAAGGGTACTGAAAGTGAAGGAAAGAAAAATTGATAATATAAATACATGATCCAAAAACCAAGTCGGTATATGTGGTTGGCCAAAGAATAGAGACTGACGGCTGGTCAGTCGATTGTGATGGGATGTGATGGGTGAAGGCTGCTCATCAGGGAGCTGCAGTCAAAAGCTAAACAAAAGAATGATGCAAACAAAGCACGAGCACTACGACCCGTACGCCGCACAGACCTCCACTCAATCTTCCGTTGGCACGCACGGCAACAATCGCACCATTACGAAAACGAACTGGACAAACCGCCTATCCAACTAACTGGAATTTAACCACTTTGTAAATATCCTCTGAAGAAGCGCTGTATTTAACAGCAGACATTGCTCAGTTGCTCAGCAACACCAAATAAACATCACAGTTAAGTTTACACACTTTGTGACTAATTTAGCACGAACTGTAGGAGCGGAGGGAAATTTGTATTTTCCGTATTTATTTGAGTAGTACAAAGGCAAAAGGCGATTGTTGGAGGCTGCTCATGTTTTGTAACCTGTGTGGCCTTAAAGCATAAATGAGCATGCAAGCTAGCTATTCAGCCAGGTAGCTTTCTAACATTTGTTTTTGCATGGCTATTGTATTTTAATGCTGGTAGGTTTCTGTAGAAGGGCGAAGGGGTCAAAATATAGACCATCCAAATACAGTCATTCATGCCACAAACCGTCATGATTCTGAAGAAATCTCACGATGCTGCGAGGTTTGGGTTGTAGTTGTGATTTTACTTTGAGTATCAAAGAGTATCAAAAACCAAAAAAAGAGAAAATAAATCAATCGACAGAATAGAAAATAAATCTAAATCTGGCAAAGGCCTGATGCAGAGGAAAGAAACATTGGTACAAGCGTGTCCGGAGGTGCATCAATTCAGTTAGTGTGAAAGACGATCATCAGTCAGAGAAAGCTGCTGTTTTGACAGCGATCCATCCGACTCGGATGCTTCATCCATCAGAACTGTTCCAGGGAATGCTGATTGAAAGTGTTGTCCGTGCATTATTGGAAACTTTCTAAGACATTCAATGCACATTAGTTGTAAGTGAAACATAACTATCGGCAAAGGCCTCGTCTGATTAATCGATTCGTCACCGCCTGCCATGTTTGTTTTTGTTGAGCGGACAGCACATCTCTCACTAAAACTAATGATGAGACAAGAGAGCTGCTGTCAAACTGCAGTGACTGCCTGACGGAGTGCCGAGCAGCATGTGTGTGGTTGAAAGTGAGAACAAGAGTGGGGGTGTGCGTGTGCTGTTGATGTGCGAGAGAGCGTGCACAACATGCAATGTGTGTGTGTGTGTGTGTGTGTGTGTGTGTGTGTGTGTGTGTGTGTGTGTGTGTGTGTGCGCTTCGTACTGTATCTTGCCGGAAGAATCCCAAAGAAGGTCACGAGGCCTGTCGAACGTGAAGACGCGCAGCGCATGATTGATGTGCGTAGTTACTTTATGGGACCTGCTCGTGCATCCCGATGAGCTCTGTCTCAATTCACTTCATTTACAAGAGACCATTAAGATGCTTTGGCCCTTCCCCTGCCATCACAAGTAGGCTACGAAAGAAAGGGAAGCAAAAGGAAAGCGGAAGGAGATATAAAAAAAACAAAAAACAGTGGAGAGTGGGTACCCAAGGGAAATGTCACAGACTTTATTGATTAACTGCAAAAGAGGGAAGTGTTCATCTGGCTCAAAGAGACTAATCACACACACACACGCAGACTCACACAAAAACAGCTTTATGCCCTAAAGCCCGAGTGACTCACATAGCCTCATCATTTTTATCAGGATTCTTGTCTGAAGATGGGGGGGGGGGGGGGGGGGGGGGTCAAACGGTTGATGTCATGACCTCTTCCTTTTCATTTTGGCTCGATTGGAGCTCCAGATATCAAAACGCGTGCAGGACATTGGGAACTTTTGACCCAACCGTTAAATTACGATTATGAATGAAAGTCTAACCCTCGGTAACCTTTTTGCCGCTTTCAATCAACTCCAAATTGTTTCCCCGCTTACAATACCCACAGTACTTTAGAAAACAGAAAAAAAGTTTTACACAAAGAGGTACAACCTACCTAAAGGCATTGTTGTGTCTTTCATACTGGCATCATTTTTAATTGGTGCCAAATTCAGTGGCAGGTTTCCAAACTCGAATATGGATGAAAAGGGAAGCAGCCTTTTTATTTTTCCTGGCCTTGCTTCTAATTTGATTCAGGTTGCGGAGACAGCTGCATTTGAATATAATTTCCTTCTTACCCTTTCTCCTACAGGCAGATTCAAAGGTTAAAAAAGAAACCGGAGGAGAAACTGATATTACTGATATCCATTAACATGCCCAAGTTAATGCTGAAGTCCAGTCACTTACCAGGAAATGGAGACAGATATTCAAACACAAGAACATTTTGTTATGAGACTAATTTCAAAAGCTCCATGACTTAAGGGATAATAATATCACAGCAGATTTATTTAGAGCTTTTCAAAGTTGGGGCAGTGGTGGCTGAGATATTAGGGCTTTTCTGAATTATGCAACGCTGTGGGAGAGAGGGGGCGATGACTGAAAACACCCAAGCCGCGGTGCGTGGGTCTACACACTTTTATTTCAGCATATTTGAGGTGCTGGGAAGAAAAATGCTGATGGAGGAGGTTGGACAGGTGAGGCACTTAGAGTGCCTTATAGATGGTGAATTGAATCTTGAACTTTTATCCTGTTTCCAACCGGGAGCCAGTGGAGGTCATGAAGGACAGAGGATGTGATAACTTCTGCAAGTAGCAGTGTCCATTCTGGGGTTTATTTAGGACTTTGTTTGTGGCACCAAAGAGGATACAATAGCCGAAGTCAAGCCTGGACATTACACACACTGTAATGGGAGTTTTTGGAGCGGTTTTGACTATGTGGTTGACTTGGGGCAGAAGTGGGTTGAGAACGACTGAAGGCTTGTGGATTTGGGTAGAAGAGGTTACTAGGGAGCCATCAATAGAAAGTATTCCTGAGTGGGGAGAGTAAGGTAGTGTGGACAGATGATTCAGATTTCTGACTGCTGCAGTTGGGTCTCAAAAAGTGTCTTTGAATCCATGTTTAATTATCTATTAAGCCAGTAATTATTAAAATGCTGTGTTTGAAACCATTGGGAGTAAAACAGCTATTTAGGGTTTGTATTTACTCTCTTAATGAATCGTCATTGTCTTTTGGACATGAGATCAATTGGAACAACGTTGCATCCATTACCTTTGCCTAAAACAGGTGTTATTTAAATGGTCAAGTCTAAAAACTGGAGAAGCAAATGGTTTTCTGCACTGAAAATGTTTCAGGTTTTTTTTCAGTTCAAACAGGAATCAGTATGGACCAAATGAAAACATTTAAGGATTTTTGGAAACTCCGAAATTGTTATCCATTATCGAGTATACGAGTATACTTTTCTTAACTGCACAGGGTTGTAACAACCGTGAGGGAGTTTGTGTGTCCTCAATGGAGGAGAGGATGATAGTTGATGACACATGAGGACAAATGAGGACAGAACCATTTCAGGGAAGAGGGCAAGGAACTTCAAGTGAGAATTTGAGCAAAATCTAAACATCAAGTCAAAAAAGCTGGTATGCAAGCTGCTGGTAAACCAACTACATTTTCTATCAGAGATGTTTTGGGATCAAAACTTCATGAGATTACACAATTATCTTCATATCTTTGTACTATGGGTATTAAACTGCACCCCTGGGACACTAATGACAGAGCCAATTGTATGTCTGGCACCCAGCTGTCAATTGTGTTAACACTAATACCTTCCTTAACTCTCGATAATTGGAAAAGCTTTGATCACACTCGAAGAACTACCGCTTGCAGCCACCACTGGAACAGGAAAATAGTACAATGTTAAACATCGTTGTAACAAGTTTAAACAAAATGAATACGGAACATTAAAGTGTGTATATATATATATATACATACATATACACTTTAAAGCTTTTTTTCTGTATATACATATAAACAGACAAACCTATAAGGAGGGCATAGAATGACGATGATGACTATGATGATGATCGGGAATTGCAGCCATCCTTTAGCTGAGCATTATTGCCAGTCTACGCATATTTCCATAAATCTCAAAACTTCTCTTAAAAAACAGTGAGTTAAGAAGCTTGTTTTTCTTTTTAGCTTGTCGAAGAGTGATACTGGAAAGATGAAGGAACTAGCCTGCTCAGTGAAAAACACCGATATCACCTGATCACCCAGCACACAGAGGTATTGATTAAATGACCACTGTGGAGGATGAGACAACAAGCCAACAATAGCATGTGAATCAATTGCACACACACAACACACACAGGCACCAATCCCCCAATCACCACTTTCCTGAGGGGAACTTAATGCAGAAAGCTAACAGAAGAAACAGAATTACAGAGAAACGCTGATGGAGCTGAAAGATGAGAAAAAGCAGCAGGTAAAGATTTTTGCTTCCAATACAAATAATTTATTTTATCGACATATCAGGGTCAGTTTGACAGTATGTCTGTGTGTGTGTGTGTGTGTGTAGGTGTGTGTGTGTGTGTAGGTGTGTGTGTGTGTGTGTGTGTGTGATACATGCCGGGGTACCTAGCAATCGTATGTGTGCCTGTGTTTGTCAGTGAGCGACTGCTTATTTTCCACCACAATCCCTGTAAGTGGGGAAAGAAGATATTGTGCGATCAACTAAAGTGTCAGTTGACAGCAATAGCTAATGAAGGGGGATCACTGGAGAGCAGAGTTTAGATTGGAGGTGCAGACCGGTGAACAAAAAACTGCAACGGAAAAGAGAGAGAGAGAGGAAAAGCGAGTAAAAGGAAAGCAGCATTTTAATGGCAGCACTCCAGGCTTCATATCCGAGGACAGTGACTCTTTCCTTTGAAATATTGTTCAATATGGATTATTGGCAGGAAAAGAGAATGCAATCCAAGAGGAAGGGCAGAGAAGAGAACGATTGGAAAAGTATAGCTTTTTTTTTTCATAAGTGAGCCTCTTTTATCAATAAGAGATTGTCTTTTTTCTCTATACCCTTTGCAGCAAGAGAGTTTTTTCTTGAGAATTGGTCCTTTTGTAGGAGAGTAGGACATTGAAAAATGTTGTTTTTCATTTAGTATTTTTAAATCCCCACCTATTATACTGGTCACTTCTTGTTAGGGAACAACTGTGCACATAACACACAGGTCTGTGGCCACTCGAGGTCACGGCCGCTTATATAAGTTGATTTAGTGTTAATAAATTGCGGCTTTGTGTACCATGAAAGAGGTGGAAAAGCAGACAGAGAGAAAAGACAGCAAGTCACGGCTGGGAGAATAGGGGGTCGCGTCTGTTGTGAGGACTGCAGCGATGTGAAGTGATCAGGGATTTATAGAGCCCGGGCCAACATGACTAGTGCTCCTCCATGGGAGTGTGCTTGTCGTACTTTAGCTTTCCGCCGGGCTGAAAGGACAAGAAGAGGCGAGAGAGGGTGAGTTTCAACAAAGATGAAACAGAGCGAGATCTTTGAAGAGGCGGATGGAGCGTAGAAAGAAACGGGAAGGAAGGGGAGGGCTGAGAAGCGGGAGAAAGTGAGAAGAAACGTGTGACTGGCATCTTCTTTGTGAGCGCTCCGTTCACAAAGCGTGTCATATCAGACACACGGTGTGCTGAAAGTGACAGGACGGGAGAAGGCAAATGAAAATAAGAGATGAAAATATAGACAATGGCTCTATTAGGATACATGACAAAACATTGTGTTGCATAGAAAGGCCTCTGTATCAAATCCTGGGAGCTCCGATACCAAGTAAGATTATTCAAATTATTTGGTCCATGATACATTTTGTGAAAACAAATGTCATTGCCATTAAACTGAAATGTGGAGCTATTAGCATAATTAGCATACAGACAGGCTGAAGCGAGAGGAAGGCAGCCTTGCCATTTTGAGCCTGTTAGCATGTTGATGTTAACATTAGCATATTTAATGGCTGTAATATTTGTGGGCAAACTGTTGCTAATTGACTCACTGTGTATTAATTCAGCCAATTAATTTAAATTAACAAAAATTGTGTCATGTAAGAAAGGGTTGAATTTGTCAAATGATCACACAACAGTCCCAACGTAAATCTTAATTTAAGTGGGACTATACTCACTGAATATCATGCTCAACAGAAGAAGACTCATGTTTTCTGTGATGTCTTGGGAATAGCAGGGACACGCCACACCAGCAGGGAGGTGCTATGCAATTGCATATAGTAGATGTATGCATGAAGAAATAAACTAATGTAGAGCTGTAACTAAATGTGGTCGGTCGTCATTCAGAATGGTCTTGCATACTGTTGCTATATAAGGGAATAAGTCTACTATAGTTAACTAAGAAAAGTCAATACATTTACAATGTTTTCTGAAGGAGCCAACCCCTCCTGTATTTTAGAAAGCGGGAAAGTTTTAGGCACTTCCACAATGGTTTAGGCTTTTCAGACCTTCACAAACACACACACACACACACACACACACACACAGATTGCCTATAGTGCTCCTAAAATCAGCAGTAGCTTTCTGCCTTCTGTAAACAAATCCAGATTCCTTGCAGATTACTTGAACTAATTAAGTCCAAAGTTTGTCTTCGGACATTAAAAAAATGTAGGACAACTCATTTCAAGCTAGATGTCTCGATATTTTATGATTTCTTTTGCGGACACAATTAAATCTGTTGGCTTCTACAAAAATATCCCTCCTGGGGATTTTCACAAGTTATCCTCACTCAAATCCTTTAATCATGTTAGACCGAGCTTAATAGGGCACCCTGGTGGGCCAGCTGTCAACCCCTGCTATCTAATGTTTAAGCTCTTTTGACTGCCAAAGGTCATCCGGACTCTCTCTGCCTACTGTCCTTTTACAGTAAACACGCTGCATTGTATTTAATGCCCTCCAGAAAATGAACTAATCCAAAGGAACAAAGGACGACATGGATGCACAGCCAATTCAGCTACGCCTAAAAAGTGTGGATTTGAGATTTTCAGTTTCACACTTCCTACGACATCATTCGCACCAACCTCTGGGCCTCTCGAGGCAACACAAGCCTCTTTTAAAAGAGTAAATAACACAATAAACGCAGTCGAAAGAAAAACAATAACAGCTGGGGAGTCTTTTTGCAGCAAAGGTTATTTTTTGCGTTTCATTCTGTTAGCACAACATATGCCACACAAATCACCTTTGATGCAACATATGGTTATTCTAGTTAATGCTTGAGGGAAAAATCTCTCTCTTCTGACAGAAAGTCACGAGTCACTTGTAAAAACAGGAGAAAAGAAGTGTATTTAGGGAGAGAAAACAAGGCAGTGTGGGGTACAGGTCATGTGCCCCCACTTCATCCGTCTGCCTGACGGTCAATCTGACCTTATCCTGTGCAAGCAAAACGCTCCAGCTCACATTGATGGGACGCACACACACTCACATGCCTATTCACACGCCCGAGATCACAAGACGCACACTTGACTCTACACACAGTGGGAGTGCACACGCGGAAAATAAAGTACCCTGTCCCTGTGTAGAGTGCGTGTGCGTGTGCGCGTGTGTGTGTGTGTGTGTGTTTGTGTGTGCGCGCGGAGGCATCTCCAAGGAAACTGCAGCCGAGCAGCCAACAATGCATAGCGGTCAGTCCAGGTGAAGTGGTAGAGGAAGTAGGTACTAAGAAAGGATGTCGATAGAGAGCAGAGCAAAAAGAAACGCTTGAATAAAAGGTCAGAGAAGGTACAGAAGCAGGTGTGTGTGTGTGTGTGTGTGTGTGTGTGTGTGTGTGTGTGTGTGTGAGTGTGTGTGCGTGCGTGTTTAGAAGGGAGGAGAGTGAAGAATCCCCCCAAGTAGAGTGGAGAGTTATTATGTATGCCATGGCAATAAAGGGACTGGAATCAGAAAAGTGCACGTAACAGCGAAATGGCGATACGTGGACAAAGAGTCACAGACCGACGTATAGAGACTTATACAAAGACAGGGGAAGAAATGCAAAAGGGGAGGATTTCCAACAGTGTTGAGTGAAAAGAGGGAGGAAGCATTTAGAGCTGATAGAGACTAAATGGTGAGAAAAAGCATGAATGGCAAAAAATGTTCAGTGGAACTCCCTTTGAGCCTGTTGACACTGACATTAGGGAACAAATTTTCCCCCTTAGCTTTTTGTCAAGAGAGAACTGTGGAAGATCCTTAGATGGGGAGAAGATTTTGCGCATCTGACAAATAAAAGATAATGATTTACAATTGTTTCGTAAAATATTTTAATCCGTCTCATCTAAAAAGAGCTTGATAATAATGAGGTTAACCAATGGTGACACAAGAGTAGTTTATCAGCCTCTCAATTACTATTGAAGTCTTAAACATGGACAACTCCCAGGCCCGGCGTGTCAATCAAACGGTAACCACACCCCAAAGCACAACCTGCTCCGTCGCTTATTTCACTCTAAACGGGGCCATCATTTATAAAACAAACACCTTGTACCATGCTGTGTAATAGAGAAGGCTTGAAACTAGTGATTCAGGCCATTAGACAGAAAACTCTGCTTTTATATAAACTACAAAAGTCACTCCATGGTCAAGTGGTTTACAGCCCACCTTTCCGACTTCTTCCGCATGATGTCCAGAATTTGTGAAAGCAGAGAAACAGAGTTGGAGAGGGAAAGAGGAGAGCTGAGGTTTAAATGGCTTAAAGGGTTAAGTGATGTGAGGGGAAGAGTTTTAATTCAATTTTCTGTGCTTTGGAATTTGTATTCTAGGTGATGAAGAGGAGGAGAAGATGGGCTCGAATTCTTCCCGAGCACAGGAGCACAGGAGCACACACTACACATACACACATGCACTTGACTGTAGGCTACACACATCTCACACTGCGTTTCAATGCACTTCGAAAAAGCTTATCAGTGAAAATAAATGGAAAAGTGAAACACAAAATGTTTGCGTAAAGTGTGTGTCAGTGTGTGTGTGTGTGTGTGTGTGTGACACCCGGTACCATCACCTATGATGGATTATCAGCTATAGGGCTGCCCTGGATGAGCCCTTAGATGAAATTGGAGCAGCAAGCTGCGAGCTGCACATTAAAAGCTGACAGGGACAGCTGGCCAAGGATAACCTTCATGTGGCTGTTTGACTTGAAAGGGAAAGATGGGTCAATAAATAGGAGTGTGGTCTCTGAAGGTCAATCAGAGGAAACTTTTTTTCAAATTGAAATGTTCTGTTTGTTGGCGAGAAAAAAGAACTGTGCAACTGAATGAGCAACATTTAATGCGACTTGTTCTGTCTGGACTGGGAGAGCCAATCCCAGCACGGGAGTTCTTTTCAACTCAAATATAGTAAAGATTGTGCAGGAGAGAAAAGAACCTGAAACAATAAAGACCCGTGCTGAAAGTTTCACACGCTTGAAAGGTACTCATGTCAGTCTGGATGTCTCTTGTTGGCATGTTAGATCTCTTTATATGTGATGAGGCCTGTGTCCTCTATGACACATTTGATGTAATATATATAAGCCAAACTGCAATCTCACACAGGTAGAAAAAACAATGAGGGCGGATACGGATCCCAATGGATTATCTTTCAACTGAGGATGCATCAGATAGCGACTTTACAAACAAGAATGAACGGTACGCCTCGCAATTCATTGCAACTTTGCAAGAGCGAGGCATCATCTGCAAGCGGTGCAAGTAGTCACAATATGCAAGCAGTTAAAACACAAGGTAAAATAGTATTATTATGAAGGAATTTCTACTCATCCCCCTGTCTGTTAAAAAAAACAGAGCACAAAATTGGCAGCAGTGTATTTTTGTACACTATGGGTGTGGAAACTTGCCTGAAGGGTATGAGGCACAATATTTCCCAATTTTATTTTTAAAACCACACAAAACAGCTACACTAAAAATGTCTGAACGAGGCGCAGTGACTCATCAACAATGTGTTATTTAACAGCAGATTAAATATTAAGGTTCGGCTGAGAACAGTAAAACTCAAAATCCCTGTGGAGGGCGGATGGTCGGACAACAACAGCTTGACAAAGAGAGAAAGTGAGAAAAAGAGAGGCGGATAAATGCATCCACAGTTAAGCAGAAATAGTGGGTCAAGAGTCAGACAGCATCTGCAGAATGGAACTGCTTTCCTGCAGCCACCTGACCTCCTGTCCTGTGGCCAAAGCCCACTTTTATTAGCTTAACCACTATCAACAAAGAGTTAAAACGGGAATCCTGACGTCATGTTTCTAATGACTCTTCATAGACAAAGTGAGGAACTGAATCACAGGCGCAGTGCCACTCTGGATCCTTAAAGAGGGAAGTAATGAATTCTGAAAATGAAAAAAAGTGTGAAACAGAGTTAACAGAGTTTAAGTCTGCGGCTTAAAAAATGTGAGAAACAATGCATCTAAATGTGCATTCAAGTCAGCTTGAGTGGCTCCAACATTTAAAGTGACAGTTGTGTTTGTGTGTTTCACTTAAATACAAAAATAAACAAACAAACACAAATACATGAACATTAACCTTCCTTTCAATTCACTTTTCTGCACACACACTGAGCGTCAGGCCTCTGAGCTCTGTGTGTGTTGTCATCCCGGCACCTCTGAAGTTTCACTCTAGGCTTCAGTAAGAGAAAAAAAAGAGGGGAAAAAAACAAGACAACAGAGTCTTTGGAAGTCTCCTCTCCCCTGTTATGTCATAGAACTTTGACAAGAGGAGGAGCATTGATGAGAGCAAGAGGAGATGGCTCCTAATTGGCTGCATGAAGAAAGGGAGGACATGGCCAAGGAGGCTTCCGAATAAAACTTGATGCGGTGAGTGACAGGATGCAAGTGTGTGTTTGTGTGTGTCTCCTGGGGAGAGTACGCCACAACATAAACACCTGTAGCCCCTTTTTAAAAAACCTGCCAACTCACGGAAGGCTATCGCACCAGCCTTTTGTTATTTCACGCGTGAATGCACACTACTTTTGCACTGAGTCCGACCCGCCATTTGACCAACAGTAATCCATCCTGACAGAGATGACGTTTCAAGGAAGAGCTAAAAAGTCCAAATGAAGGGAGCTGTCGTAGATTATTCATCTGTGATGTACCGTTCACTTTCATTCAACCTCTTCTGCCAAAGTACAAACCACTCCACAAATAGTTTGCAGACAGATATGAGACAAAAGTCCAGGGTTCAAACATATTTTGAATAAGCTTAATAAACGTTTCGTCCAAACAGCATCTGCACTAATAATGCAGCGGTAGTGAGTGGGGGCTTTTATGATTGCAGTTATTATACACACTGCTCATGCTAGCATTCTTGCTCAAGGATATTCTGGACTACTCCGTCCCATCTCAACAACATCAGCACGATGTGGCTTAAGCTGAGAAATCACAATAAAAAGACAAACTACGCAAGTTGTGTGTGTGCACGCACAAACATGCACACACACAACTTGCTGGGTAAATCCCCAGATGACTTTTCAGTATCAAAAACACCATTAGAAGCCGTGGAGAGTGGAAAAGGGGGAGGACATGGGAATAGAGAGAAAATGAGGAAAGGAGAAAAAAGTGCACTAGTCAGTCGAGAAAGAAAATGAAACGAGGAAACAACATGAAGTGAAGACGAACTGTTAAGAGAGAGAGGGAGCAAGACCTCAAAAAAAAGGAGAGAAGGCAATGACAAAGACACGAGGAGAGTAGAGAAGGGGAAAGTAGAGAGCGAGTGAAATGCCACCATGCCTGTCACATATCTCTACAATATTAATTACATTGTGCCACGCTTCTGAATAATGAAAGAGCCCTATTTAACCACGCTGAATTATTTAGCAGTTACTTGGCCTATAGTGTTTAGAACAAGATCGATAAGCAGCGAGTAAAGGTAATGAAATTCCAAAAGGAACGTCACGAGGAAAGTTGACGTCACACCAAGTTAGAGCCCATCGAGATGTGAGTGTGTGTGAAAGTTATTTTGTGTGTATTCGCAGCATTACATTTACTTCTGAATGGCGTCCCTCGAGAAGCCTTTATGTGTGGGTATTTGTGGGTTAGCTATCACTCACACCTGATATTTTTATGCATATGCTTCAGAGCTCCAAGGTGAGGCTTTTTGTCTGTGCAATTCTATTAGACGCACCCGTTTAGGCATTTTATGCTTGCAAAGTTCTGTATCGGATGACGGTTAGAAAATATGACACCCATCTCAGGGAAAGTTCCTTTCTCAACTGGATATATCATCATGATTGCTTCCCTAAGAGAAAGGACATCTTTCTGCAGGTACACACTGACATAGTTTATGCACACCAGTGACTTGGCAAGCACAACCAATTTCTTCACAAATCACAACAGCTCCATGCCATGTCAGAGACATCCGGTATGATGTCCTTTTACCAGTGTGAACCTTGAGTGTGCCATCACACTGACATTTATCACACTCATCAGTGCATACTTGACATATTCTACAGATATATTTAGATTCAGGTACTGTAAATGCAAGCATAAATAGGGAGGCAGGCACAAAATGTAGGAGTAAGATTAAACATTTAGATGGGCCAATCCATGTGAACAAACTCCGCTCTCCTGGGAAAATGTTGAGGCAATAATGTCCTTTCTAATGTCCTCGCGGTTAACATCTTTTTCTGTTCACCTTTTGCATGACTGTGTGTGTCTCTTAGTTTATATATAGCCTCGTGCACACACGTATCCAGGTGTGTGTGTGTGTGTGTGTGTGTGTGTGCATATGCATTGGAAGGCTTCACAATTAATCAGCCGTGGCATCCTGCCCTCCCTGGGAAATGAATGTAAGAAAAAAAGTTAAAAGACTTAACTCATAAATAAATCACACAGTAAATAATAGGTGTTTGAGTTGCCTGCTACAGTAGACAAGACTGTGTGTAAGCCAATGGTGGGGGGGGGAGAAGATTTACTCTCAAATGTTGCACCTGCTGAATGAGGCAAGAGTGCAAAACCCAATGAATATGTATTACTGGTGTAGTTGAACATCCTGAGGAAAGGATGGAGGAGATGTGGGTGGGAAGGTGGAGGGTTGGGATGCCGTAAGAGAAGATGCTGTCATGAGGGAAAGAAGTAGAGAGAGAGAGGGAGCAAAAAGTACACGAGGAGAATGGGAAAGTGTGCAGAAGGAGAGACGGTTTGATTTTCAGACAAAAAGGCGTGGTAGAGATGAGAAAAAGAACAGGGAGCGTGAAGAGAAAAGGGGATTGATTAAGACAGAGAGACTGCCGGGTGACAAAAAGGAAAATGAGGTGTTGAACTGAAGGTCGGCAAAGCAGCAAGCAGCACAGGCAACGTTGTCACCGCTTCACTTTTTAAACACAATTACTCACAACACATGCTTAATTAAGACGCCATGAAATGATTAAATATTAAAATGCAGAGAGAGAGCATCACATGCATACACAATCTACCAGCTGAAGCGTAGATCTTCTAGCCTGCCATGAATCCCTATGGGCGATGAGCCGTAGCCTATAGATTTATTACACCTCCACATCCTCTCACTCGCTCCCTCTCTTTGACTTTCTGTTGTTGTCTCTTTCTTGCTCGCATATAATCAGCTGACTTCCTTGCTCGGTTTCACTCCCAACTCATCTTTCAGACACAGCCGTCGCTGAGGTCATTGTATCGACGAACAATATTTGCTTAAAAAAATTAGTTTTTTTTCATATTCTCTTATTTAAATCCAATTGTCTTTCCTGTCAGCGAAACAAAAAACCTAAGCTGGTACAATGTTGAATAATGATATCAGAAAATGACCTGTCCTTCGAGATGTTTCCACTGCACATAAAATAGATTTGAAAAAGAGAGAAAAAAACATTTGAAAAAAAGAAATCATGTTGTGATGCCAACCTTTCAGAATAAGAGCCAAGTCGAAAGCCATTTTTAAAAATGGAAATCACTGTTTACTGATAAAAGTTCTTAAACCAAAGGAAAATCTCTCGACATCCGCTAAACGTTTTGCCAAATGTGTTTCACTCTGGATTATATTTGAGTCACACCACCAACACTGAGTGTAAGACATCTTGCATTGCCGTGATAATTTACAAGACGCGAATTACTTGACATTGAGAAGATCAATAGCACTCTCATGTCTGTCTTTAAAAGGTATAAATACTTGAGACTTCAGCTACGGCCAGTCGGTTTAGCAAAGGACAGGAAAGGGACGGAAACATTTCTCTCTCGATCCGGCCGGTGACAGGCTATCTGTTTCACCCTATTCCCTATCTTGATGTTAAACTATGCTTTATTTTTCAGGTTCCTTTAAAGTCATTGTACAGCACAGCGTTGCACAATAAAATGCAGTTGCAGCCCCTCTAAGATTCACAAGACGAACCAAACAGGCAAGAAAGGAACAGGGGATCTTACTGATGAAGGCGATCCCTCCCAAAGCCCCACTTACTCTGCCATGAAATGAAAAGTTGCTTCATAGTTGCATAAATGATTGATGTACCTCTGCATAAGTGATGATGACTTTGCATAATATTTTCGGACTAATAGTGAACCCTTGCCATCCAATCATTGGTGCCCAGAATGCAAAGTTCTGTGAACGAAGTTACCAACAGGCCGTGCGGCGATAACGATAGCGTGATGCAAAAACAGGTTAAATCCATCGTTTATTTGTGTTGTTTGCACAAAACGGGCAACGGAGTCAGCAGCCACGACGCCGCATGGATTCTCGTGTGTACATGCGGACATATTAGCCTCCACCGCGTCAATTAGTGATGTCGCCAGCTGTGTTTCTGCCTTGTTATACTATGTTTGGGTATTGAAAGCCTAGCGTATTGTTAGCGAGTGTCCTGTGGGGACAGAGAGAGAGAGAGAGAGAGAGAGAGAGAGAGAGACAGAGAGACAGAGACAGAGAGACGGTCGGCCTGTGAATTCTTATGAAAAGTTCAGTAACGATACAGGTGTGAACAACGGAGTACAATATGTGTGCAAGTGTTTGAATAAACGCTATAAGTCCTCAAGACTCTAATGGAGAATCCTGAGCTAAGTTCCTTTATCTAGACACCTGCTGATTAAATTAAAGGGGGTTAGCACGGATATAAGCAACGTTAGCTCAATTAGAGGGGGGGGCGTATTAGTAAGGTTGACCCACCGTTTGTTTCTTCTCAAATATTCGTAATAGCATTGATGAATTCATGTTGGAAATGATTACGGTCTGTAAAAGGTTAAACGGTTCATTATTAACATGCCTAATAACCAGTGCGGCTTTCATTTGTATGCCTCGCAGTAATCTATTCAGTACCTAAAAACTAAAAATCCCCACAGAGGAAGTTCGACCTGCTGATGCCTTTAGCACCGTGGCAAACATTGAGACAGGTGGAGGGCTGGTGATCGATCCCCCCCCCCCCCCCCCCCCCCAAAATGATGATAGTGATGAAACTACTGATAATTATGAAGTGAATCAGCTGCCACCTTCTGCTTTATTGAACATTAGGGCGAGTTTTCGCTCATCGTTTAACTCTGTGGACCAAAACTTTACTGATTGGGTCTTCTCACTCTCGCCTCGTTATTGGCAGGCAACATTTTTCAAATCTCAATGTTTATTACCAACACTGCCAAACAGACAGAGCTGGTGTACACAGACGGGCAGTTAACAGCTAAAAGAATAAAAGATACTTCCCTTAGGAGTTGGTGGACACCACCAACAGAGCTAAAAGAGAGCAAATATGGGACTCGCAATGTCGCATGTGTAAATATGCAACCGTTTGCAAACATATCAAGTGGCCAAGATCAATTGTTTTTTAGGTTAAAGGTTGACTTGTAGCAATGAAAATATGTGTGAATGAGTTTATGCTGCATGTGTGCCGCGTGTATAATAGGTTTTGGTGTACTCCTTTTGGCTTGGCTGAGTGTATAAGCAGAACACACGGATGAATAATGAGGCTATTACAACCACGGCAGAGTATTGCCTGCTCACATTCAATAATGTGTGTGTGTGTGTGTGCCTGTGTGTACAATAACACTGTGTGTTCTAAGTGTGTTAGTTGGTCAATATGGGTGATGGACCCTCGCTCTATATTTTATTTCTATGAAACAGCCTGCTGGAGCATCATGGAATAATTCAATATTCAGTTTATGAAATGAGTCCTGTGGAGAATTGGTAAACCTACGCGTGGTTGTGCGCGTGGTTGTGCGCGTGTGTGTGTGTGTGTGTGTGTGTGTGTGTGTGTGTGTGTGTGTGATATTCAACTGTGCATATGTGATGGCAATCCTTCATTCTAAGAGCCCCATTCTACAAATCAACTCACTGATACATGCCTTACTCTCGGCTTTACGTTACCTCTCCGTGAAAACGATTTGCTACTTTGTCTCATACTTTAAATTATCTCCTCCACGCACCAGCAACACGTGTCCCGGTGAAGTCGTTTTAGAGCCACAGTAAGGCGATCAGTAAGGTATAGAAATCCTCTTCCTTTTGGCGTGCGCTTGGTTAATATGCACATACGCTTCCTTCAGAGTCAAAGAAAACCCTTTGTGGTTTCGAGCTGTTGAAGGCTTCCGGCTCATAGTATCACCCGCTCCCAACTCTTCAGATGTCTTCCAAATGCCACAGAGGTCAATAGGAAAAAGAACAAATAATACGCATGTCTCTTTTTTTTATAGGAAGCTGCTACTTCTCCCTTGATGTAATCATTGTAAACATGAGCTTATGCTATAAACCACTAGTTTTACACGTTCTTATTATACAGCTTCAAGGTAATCTGCATAGTATTTGTCCCATTTAGAGCAAAACAGACATTAAGATGTGGAACACGATAGAACACAAACCAATGGGTGACGTCACAGCGAGTTAGTATGTCTACTTCTTATATATAGTCTGTTCTCATAACGGATTAAACCCTCTTAACCCTTCAGGGTTTAGCAGTTGTAGTATACTTTTTTCAAAAGTAGAGGCAAAAAAAAGTGTTTTATTCAAGCATGATGCAAAAGAAAAGTGCAAGAAGAACGTTTTGAAACATTGCTGTTATCTGTGAAATATTGTGTTATAGTCATAGAAGTCATAGAGTCATAGAATGGAGGTATAGTGAAGAGGCTTCACTGTGAGAACCAATCCAAAGACAACGTGGAAAGGGAAAGAAGAAAAAGGTAATGACTGCAATAATAAAAAATGAGTTGTAATTGACTCAATCTGCTGACAGTTTTTCATCATTAAAAAAGAAAATGTAAGATGTGATGAAGATGTGTCAAAGGGAAAACCAGCCTTTTCTTGAAGTGTGCTCAGTTAGCCAGGAAGACAGCTAATCTCTCCCTGACCTTGTCACCTCCTGCCGCTTGTGATAATGGCTGCTCTGTGATCAGTTCCCCTGTGTAAAGACATCTTTGCACATCCCCTGTGGTTGGCTTTACATCTGTCACAGTTCAGCTCCAAGCAGTGTGAGAAAAAAAAATTGTCAATGACACACAGCTGAAGTTACAACGGAGCGCTACTTGACTTTTCTTTGTGTCTTCAGTTTTATCAGCATTCATATTCTGTTCTTTATTCATACGGAATGTAGAGAAGTCTGTTCCCATTTCCAGCTGAGCTGAGACGAACGATCATATTGATCACCCAGCCTTTGTGATGAGGGGACAGGTTGGGAAAATGGATTTTCCCCGCTGAGGGGAAAACAAACTGTACTATGAGTACCATTAATCAGGTGTAAATGCGATAGCAGAAAGTTGCACTAATTACTCAGCTGGAATACATATATACGGTACAAAACAACAGGAGGTGCTGAGCACGTTACATGTTTAATATGGATATGATTTATTTATGATAGTTCAAATATTAACCAGTGATGGAAGTGATGGATTATTGATTATACCTCTAATTACAGGAGGCAGAAAGAGGAAGATGAGAGGCAGAGGAGGAAGGCAGAAGAGAGGGAAAAAGAGGTGTAACATAAACACACACTCTCAGGAGTGTGCTGGCTTTGTGCATCTTTCTCAACCGATGTCCAAACACTGACACTTACACACAAACACCAAGGAACGTGATAAAAGAGTCTCAGAGATGTGTCAACACTTCAAACGCAGCGACAGACAGACAAGAGTCTGTGACTCCCCTACGAACAGGAGCTTAATACTGGTCCCTTGGGAGAGGTTTTTACTTAGAATGGAGTTAAAATACAAGGATTTCAGGGTACTTCAGCAGGGTGAACTGAAATAGGTAGAATTAAGGTGAGAGGACGATTTACATGTAAAAAAATGACCAATAAATAGATTGGATACATATAAAATAGGGGGATACACTCCCTCTCCCCCGGTGCGCACCCTAAAATCATTCTCTTTATTAGCTTTAATAAAAGACTATATTAAAACCACTTGTCAAGCTCAAGGTTAACGGCTTAAAACTAAAAGTGAACCTGGCGTTTGCTAACAAACATGTGATTGGCTCTAAAACTGAGCCAAAGTACATTCATCAACGCTCTGGCAGGGAGCCGAGACCGCTGCGAAGCGCATTTATATTGCATCAACAATTTTCAATTCAATTTGGCACCAATAAAAACATATTTTCTTGGGCATGGATTCAAAGCATTCACTGCCAAACAAAAGTAGCAATTAGAGAAGTGGGGATCTTGAAAGGAAGATGAAAGTGCATGAAATCCCCCAGTTACCAATTACAGCATTCATATCTCCAATGGGTGAATTATTCTCAGCAGGCTTTTCAAAAGCCCATTACACAGAGCGGGGAAATTGCGATGTTTTTATGTAAACCCGTTAACATAATGTCTTAAATCGCTATTTGAACGTGATATTAAAGGAATACTTGTCCCACAAAATGACCATTTGTATATCAACTACTCACTTAATGACAACTTTTTTATCATTTCCCTCCACAGTGAACAAACGATCCATAATATCACAACTCACAACAAAGCTCGTGCAGTAAACACTCACCACTTTGCATAGCGCCTGTCTGCTGAAACTGTAGTATATGAAACACGTACGCAAAAAGTTTCACAATAACGCAGGAATGCTACCCGTCTGCGCGTAGTTGTGTTTAATAGTAACATTTAGGCAAGGATGAATTTGTTTGGGAGGTCTTGAGCTGTCAACTGGATAAGGGAGACCTGGATTATCGCTATTAGTTTGTGAGAATATGTAAACTTATGTAGTTTTGGTGTTAAGAGCAGCCCGCATTTGCTTCATTTCATATTTTATGTCAATAATTCCACCGCTAATGAGAAATTCACATACAAATGTTTACTCTGTATTCCTGCAATGTTCGGGTAGAGTATTTATTTGTTTGTTTGCTTTTTCTCATTATCATTACGTTTTCTGGTTGTTGTTTTTATAATACACCTGCAGAGAGTGATTTAGTGCCTGTGATGCGGCAGGGAGCTTTTAGGAGGCACAACGTGTCTTTATCTACAGCGAGCATGTGGAAGTTACAAATTATTTCAATTTAATTAATAGTAAAAAAGTCAAAATGATAATATATTTTTTATATCTTTGACATGGAAAAATAGAGAATCTAAGTGCATCAAGGCCTCACTTTTAAAAAATCATATTTTATCCTTCTTGCTATCCCGCCTCCAATATCCAGATGAGAGACGAGACCCTGATACACCATCTGAGCCACCTTCAATCCAGCTAGTGCTCAAAAAAATAAGCTTCACAGTGGGAACGAGTGGTGCAGCAAGTGCTGTGTTTTCTTTTTCTTTTTTCTTCTTCTTATTTTAGTGCATGGGCTGTAAAAATGACTAGAAAATATTACTATACAGATTCTGGAAAACATCTGGAAATGGAGCCAATGGGATTTGGAAAAACTCTATTTTGACTTGAAGACACACAAAGGCTGTAAATCAATCAGCGTGCACCTGTTTTCTTCTCTTTGTATTTTGCTGTCATCAAACTGAGACGCACTTAAAGCAGATGTTTACTGCTGGAATATGTGCAGATAACCTTGTTTCATCCACAGGTTTAAGTAGCATTTATAATTTCGAGTTTTGAGTTTTTTTAGTTCTGTATCAACCAATCTCATCTTAATTTGTTACTGTTAATAATGATCAAGATTATTGAGAGTGTGGATTGATTCATATGCACATGCCAAGGCTACACCTTAGCTTACGCTAACAATTGTGCATGCGTAACAGGCTTTAATATCTAGAAGGAACACAGACATGAAAATACAGGTCAGTGATAGATAAAAAGGTGTTTAATGTGTAATTACGTCTGGTCTGGTCAGACACTGCATATTCAAGTTAAGGGAAGAGGAGGAATATATATTTGGGCATGGATAATAAGCACCTTTAAATTCCCCCCGAGCATCTATTTTTTATGCTTCATGTCTAAACTAGTTTCATATGTTAGTTATATACTAGACTATTCTGTCCCACAGTTTCACACACCGTAGAGATGATGTACACAAAACTATATTTCTCTGATGTTTTGCGCAACGAGCCGCTCCTGCCTTTGTCTTTGTGCAAATCTATACTACATTTCCTTCATCTACCCTCATCCCTCCCTCCCTCCCTTCTCTCCTTCCTTCCTCTGCGGCCCACTTCTGCATACAGAGAACGGCAGCAGCGGCTTCAATAATTCACTTCCCCTCCGAACAGGTTGTGTTTGCATTGCAGGGCGCTGCAGGCGAGAATAGAGAGGGCCAGGAAAGACATATTAAAAAACAGGGACGATTGAAGAATGGAGTCGAAATGGAGGAAGACTTTGAATAGACACATACAGTACGATGTAAAAGACGAAACACTCAGAACGCCCACTGTGAGTGATCAGGATATGGAAAAACTAGAATAGAGAAAGAAATTGTTTTAGAGGGACGAGTTGTCACTTTTCGTGGTTCGCATGTCCGTCCCCTGAAAGGTGTGAAGGAGTAAGATGATGAAAAAGAGAGGAGGAACACAAGAAAGGGGGAAGGGGAAGAAATGGGGCTGGTGAGACTGTGATGAAAGCCGAGCCAGCAGAAAGGCAGCGCCGATCACTGACACATTTTCCCTCTGCTTCTCGTCAATACCTCACAACTACACACTGAGTGTGTGCTTCCCATTCCAAATGCTCTTTCAGACCCACAGTGGAGAGTTCACGTGTGTTGGAAGCACTTTGTTTGATGTTTTATCTTTGCTTGCTTGGAAAGACCACGCCACTATATATTTGTGTTTATCGGTCAGGTACAATTTATGAACACTGTCCTCTATATCAGTTGCTTAAGTATGAAAATAAGAACATAACTGTAATACATTTTTAAAATCCTTCGCTGCTGAAATAATTCACTGATTAGTTTGTTGAACGAAAATGAATCAACCAATTTTGAAACCATGAATATTTTCTTTGACTCCAGTCACCCCAATTTATTCATTTGTTTAAACCACGGATGGGTCGTTTCTATTGTTACTGATGTTAAACATTTTGTTGAATGTTCGTTTTATCCCCAGTGAGCGTGCAAGCTGAAATGTCATTTTCAGAGGTTTGTTTTTCATGAACTCGTTCCTGTTTGATGGTAAATCGAGGGAAAGACTGATTCCAACAAACTCAGCCGAAGTAGGAATGGAAACTAATTTCACTTTGAAATATTTGATTAAAGTCTCTTGTAACCCGGCCAAAATCAACTCAAGGATAGGTCGCATCCTCATTCCCACTTACTCCCTACCTCTCTCACACACTCACTCATCCGTTCGGTTTCGTTCCTCATCTTCTGAGCCGCATGGTGGTCTAGCTCTCAATCTATAGGTAAGCCTTCCGTCTTTTATCTTTCTGCCCGTGTCCTTTTCAATGTCACTCCTGCTGTGTCTCTGCACTAATATGAGCCTCAAGCTCTGCCAGGTGTCCTTTTACTCTTCTTTAACAAGATCCAGATCCAAGTCTAATTCATCAGCTTCACCTGGATGTTATCATGCCTTAAGTGGATTGATGTTGTGGTTGATAAATCCACGACTTGATACCTTTCACAGAAACTGTCAATTTAGTTCCATGTGCGTAACATTTAAGGAGAGGTTGAGCTCTCTACTTTCTCCTCGGGACTCAAACATGAACTCAGACAGTAACAGAACATTTTCGCCACAAACATCAGCTGACGAATCAGAATATTGCAGTGCGTATCTCTGGATTCAATCAGAATGTGTAATTTACCTGATACATGATCTTACTTAATAGCGCTTCCTCCTCAATTGAAATGTGTGAAATAATGTTCTATGTGTGTCATTGAGCCACGGGCATCTTAGTGATTGAGTTTTTCATAATATTCTAATACGTGTACCAGGAAATATTGGCAACTCATGTGTTTTTTTTTTCCCGTCCTCAGTGACCTTGTTTCTACAATGTTGCTCCAGAAGTTTCACATCTTGTCCCCATCGCATGAGCTTCTGATGAGAAAATACTTCCATTAACAATAGTAGTAATTATAACCAGGGTTACAGCACCTGTGCCCAAGGGAGTTCATGGAAAGATTGCCGCCGTGATACGCTGGCAAATTCACAATTATGATTACAACCTACAGCACCGGACCAATTGCATAAGGCTCCAGTCACAGACTTTATGTAACACTTTCGTAGTCCACGGCAGACAGCTGTTAAGTATCAACATAGATGCCACAGAAGCAGAGACATTGTATTTGTTATTCCATGCAGAGCCTACCACCGACATCTCAATGCAGCAATACATTATAAAATATGCTGTTTTATATAAAGCTAACAGGATGAAAAAATCTCCACACATACATCCATGCAAAAATATTTTCTTTCTTTCTGACTTTCTGTCAGATACCTTCCTGTCAAAAAAAGACCCAAACGTCCACTTAATTAAGCCCCAATGCAGAAAACCTGTGTGAAGGAGTTGAACTAATGTGGCTAAAGCAATTTGAAGCCCTGGTATGATAAACTCTCGCATAGAGAGACGTTTTGGATCCACTCTTCATCCATCTTGTCGAGATAGATGTTTGATAGTCAACCATGAAGAAAAAACAAACAACTCAGCTTAATCTACCGACTGAGCAGTGTTTTATTTTCTAATAATATAATATAAAATAAAATATGGTTTGAAACATAATCCAATATAAACCTTTGGAGAATCATTGGTGATGTGGATGAGGAGGTATTTAAACACCTTCTGTAGAGCTGTGGGAGTAGGTGAGCTTTGGGAGTAGGTGAGTTGGGCTCTGTGTGCACCGTGTTTGCACAACAATAAAAAACATTTTTTACAACTCCTTTGCAACTGTTGCAATTCCAATCACGGTTAAGACGTCTCTTTATCTAATATACGAGCATTTAATTGAAATCACAATGTAAACAATTGTTACTTTTCAGTCTTGAGCCCCCAAATAAAACCACCTTTCCTCACGGAGCACCTTCACCTCTGGCCTCATTTCCCCGCGGTGGCTGCTACACTGGCTCGCTGCATGCTCCCAAGTGTCAGCCCCCTCACCCGGCTCCCGAAAGCATGTCTCCAGCTTTCAACGACACTGTGCGCTATGTCCTATATACGCAGTAAGTGGAGAGGTGGGTGGATGCTTGCCACTGAATCGGAGGATGATAGCGGGAAGATGACAGGGCTTTGGAGGAGAGAGGTGCCGGGCGTAAAGAAAGGGAACCTATAGGGGGAGAGAGGGGGAGAGGGGGGAGGCAAGCGAGGAGGGAAAGCGAGTGTAAGGAATGTATCTGTTGAAAGGGCTTGGATGAAGGGAGAGAATTAGGATGGGAATGAGGATGTAGAGTACATATAGGGTGTAGTTCATCCCATTTTGACGTGTCAAGGGAAGCCGTGTGGATGGCCAGGAAGGAAAAGAGGATCGGAGAAAGAAGAGAACGAGAGGAAGATGACAGGAACATCTTTCTAGACGTGTAAAAGTTTAGCAGACGGGAAAATTCAGAATGAGAGGCATCACAATGTGATGCGCTGACAACATGACTTTAACATACCTGACAGATTATACCCCACAGGCTGACCCAGCTGACATGCAGAACTTTTTTTTCCAAGCATTTCAAATGCCAGATCGAGGATGTGGGGGTGGGGGAGGGGGGGGGGGTGGTTGTTGCTGAGGGAGAGCGAGTTTAAGAGTGAGAACGAAAACTAGAAAGAGAAAGGGCGAGATCTCTTATCATGGCGCACCGCTGAATTATTGAGGCCAGACGTTGTGTAGGAGCAGCAGATAGATTTGTGTGTTGATCCCCTTCCTGCTGTCAGAAAGTTTAGTTGTACACGACCAACTCCAGCGATTGTGGTTGTTTTGATGCGGTTCGGGGGTTTCGGAGCGCAGCACTGGGAGAGGCGTATGTGGGCGGAGCAGCCGGCAAGAGTGTGTTTCCAGCAGCGTGCGCGCTTCCTGGCCCTCTTCAAGTCGCAGCACATTTGAGTGAGAATGTCATCCCGCTGTGCGCGCTGTGAAACCCCACCATTTGCATGGCGTGAACAATGATATTGTTGGGAATAATTTCCATTCATCTTTA
The DNA here is from genome assembly GCF_964276395.1 of Gasterosteus aculeatus. Lineage (NCBI taxonomy): Eukaryota > Metazoa > Chordata > Actinopteri > Perciformes > Gasterosteidae > Gasterosteus > Gasterosteus aculeatus. The sequence continues at coordinate 16,183,708 of NC_135700.1, read as the reverse complement.
TTCTAAACAGCTTAAAAATGAAAAAAGGTTTTGTTTGCCAGACATTTGTCTGTTTTGCATATTTTCACTTTACTTGCTTGAATTGTAGAGGTTGGTTGTATTACCTATAAAATCTATGTATATGGGGAGTGTTTTTCTTTTCACCTAATTTAAAAGACTAAATAAACCTTGTTTGGAAGCCAATTGTGGTCCCATATGCAAATGGGAGTGTGAAGCCATCAATGCACATACACTGCCATTTAAGAGGAATAGGTTTAATTATGTTATTCTGTCATGTATTTAAAAGGCAATTTAATAAAAAGAATTAGAAAAACCTCAGAAACTTGAGTTACAGCATGTAGGTCTATCTAAGGAATCTTTAAAGTAACCATGAGACCTGTGAAACGCGCCTGTGGAAGTAACAAAAAAGTAAATTTGGCATAGCAAATGTACTGACTTGATTCACCATTACACAAAAACTGAATCCAATAATTTTTAAAATGCTCTCATCAGATCTAAAATGCTGTTAAAATATGTTGAAAACATACTATCACAAATTTCAGAATTTTAAGATTCGACTATGCCACAACATTCAAATAAAAAGTGCGTTAATAACTATTTCAAAGAGGAATAAGTGCTGACAAAGGACAAGAGGCTGGAAGAGAAGGCAGTAAAGAAGAAAGAGAGTGACAGTGTGAGAAGAGTGCGGGAGGCAGACGGTCTCTGATGTAAGCCATGTTCTCACCCCTGTTCAAAACCGTCCTGTCGTCTTTATGAATAAATTAGATGCCAAATGTTCCCTCCCTCTCAGGTCCGTGCAAGCAAACACGCACACACACACGCACAATTCACCTCATTCGTTCACTCTCAAGAAACTGGGATCAGGTCCCAACAACACTTTTCCTAGAGCCAAGTGGAGTAAAAAAAAACATTTAATTGCCATGAATTCAAATTTGTACAAAGACACACGTGTTTCTGTATTCCTGCATGATGCTGAGCAGCCTTGTGGTTTTCTGCATCTGCTATCCAGTCATGTTGCAGTTCACATCCATGTCTGTCCAAAATGCGTCATCATCCTGGAAATCCAGGCGGACGTCTGGGACAGATTTAAAGAAATTCCTCCTGAGTGTTCCTTAGATATCACGGTCATGAGACGCACGAAGAAATCCGAAAACAATAATGCCTCTGGCCACATCTGGCGCCCGAGCAGAGCCATGAAAAGAAAATTCTTACTGACAGTTTTTCCCACTCATAGGACACCCACGCCGTCCTGTTAACGCTCTGGACCACTCTCTTCCAAAAAAGTGTGCGCGTGTGTAGGCCCGTGTGTGACGGTTCTGTGTGTGTGTGTGTGTGTGCGCACAGAGGGAGGGGGGGTGGGTGAGGGTGAGGTAATGACGAGAGTGAGATGAGTTCAGAGTAAGGTAAATGCAGTGAGAGATGTTGGCGGACGTGCACGCCTGGATGTGCACGTGGACGATGTGCTCGTGTGAATGAGCGTGGATGTGATCTGCATGAACAAGAACATAATCATCCGAGAGAGGAGTACGAAGAAAGGAAAAAACTAGATGAAAATGAACAGATAGGAGAGGAGCGTTACGCGATGATCTGTGAGCAAAAAGATGATAATAGTTCTGCCGACACTTCAGTACGGAAGCAGGCTGCCGGAGCATTTCCTCCTCGACAACCTGAGATTTCTTCTCATAATATGAAAAAAGCAGAAATATCTTCAGGGAGTAAAGATTTTTTTTTTTTTTTTTTAAATCAGTCGGTCTGTATTAATTCATAGACTCAACGCATATTGAATGACTCGAATTCTACCCATTAGTTTGATCAGTGAGCTCTCCACCGCTCTGTACTGTCCTTGAGCTGAAAAAAAAGTAATCACTGTCTGTTGAGAGGAGTCACCCCCCTGCACACAACATCACCTCTTTCCTCATACTGTTTACTTATCAGTTACAAAAATGCAGGCAGACCGCAGTTCATACACACATATTATGCCATATTACTTTGCGACTCTGCGTTTTAATTAAGGAGATACATCACTGTCTCACTTCACTCAGTGTCCCAGACTGCCCACTTCCACCTGCTGCTTGGTGCCCGACCGGGGGGGCTGACAGAGGCAAGGGGGATAAATCAGACCTTGCGAGATGTTGTCTTAGCACTCTTACCCTTTAGCCCCAGGTAGCGAGGCTTGTGTACGCCACACCCAACATATCACTCTAGCCATGGGCCTATGGCTCTGCGGCTGACCTGTGGGTTAATAGAAATGTTGACAGGCAATAATATCCAGTCACCCATACAAAAAAATCTGAAACTATAGAGGACAGCAAGGTAGTGTGAAAAGATGAGAGCAGGGAATGAAAGAAACAAGGGCAAAGAAAAAGGCAAAGACCAAGCTGAGTAAGCATACAAAAAATAAGGCTACATGGTGTATTGTGTATGTGATGTTCTCAAGGTGTGACCTTTTTAATTTTAAGGGAGCAAGGGCTACTTTGCTACACAATAGAGCTAGTTAAGGAGTGGAGAAAATGGGAACAGGATGAGATAGTTGTGCGCTGAATTTTTTACACAAGGTATAAGGTCAGAGGAACCGACAGGGATGAGAGAGAAGGACAGAAAGGGAGCGATTGACAAAGAGGGGGAGCAGGCAGATACTCCTCCTCATCTCCTCCTCATCTCCAATAGCTGGAGACGTTTGCAGAATCTCGTGTAAACTACAAACAAGTAAAACACTTTAAAAATCTGCCCCGCCAACCCATTATATCTGTTCAGTGCAAAGAATAGCTCTTCTCATATTCAGCCACGCAATCAAGCTTCCTCAAAAGACAAACCGCTGGATTTTTCCATTCGGAGAAAAAATGTTTGAGCGCCACTAAATAAATCCCCAGGACTTTAATCACACCAACCCCCCTGTGGAAAAGGTCACGCAACAACCGCTGACATTACGGTTCACATTCATGTGGAGACGGTACAATCTGAAAGGAACAAAAGAGAGGTTTTTGTGCGTGTGTGTAGACCTTAAAGTACAGTGAACAGACGTAAAGCAAAGAGGTAAGGAGTAGGAAGAGGAGAGTAGGTGTCAGATTGTGGGAGGTTAAAGATTATCACCATTTCTAACTTAATGCTTCAGTCTCTTTCTATCACCGTCTCCCCTCTCCTCCTCCATTGCCTCAGAGCCACCAATAAATTATGGATGCTTATTAGAAAAGGGCAATATTCAGCATTCAAAATAAAGTCAGCAGCAAGACATAAAAGCGAGAGACGCAAACAAATGTGCTGATGTGGGGAGAGGAAGCGCTAAAGTCACAGGGGAGCCAGTCGCCAGGCCAGTTAAAAACCTAGACGGTCTCTTTCTAGGTCATCGGCTTCCAGCCCGTGTGCCACGGCAACGTTCAGCAGCAAGCAAAAGCGCCACATCGCAAATATGCTGAAATGTTGGGTCGCATTCACAGAAACACACAGACACCAAATAGAAAAGCAGCGATGTGTTGCAGCCCTTCATTCTTCCTTCGGCAAAATCTTCAAAGTGATGGAAAGTGTTGGCACATAAAACTTTTTCCCTTTCTGCTTGGTATGTTTTCTACTTGTTGTGCTTTGTTTTGTGGCTAGTGGCGAGTCCTCAGCTCTCCCCCTGACTGCTGCAAGGGCCTTGCTCAAATCTAAAAAAAAAAAAAAGTGTTAAGCAAAAACATTGATTCATGTTCCTTAAATGTCCTGTAAACAAGCACATAACAGAGCATCATGTTGCAGGCCAATATGCAGTTTGAATTTCCATCCACAGCACAAGCTACTGGTTTTGTGCAACTTTGTCGAGCAATCAATAATTTGGTGTCCCTGTGAACTCGCTGAGTGTGATGTGATGCAGCACCACAAAGAAGAAGTGAAACACTTTTCTGGTACTCTGTCTGAATTCATGTTGTAACTGTGGAGTATTTCAAATTTTTCTGAACCTTCCCTAATCCTCGAGTAAATTGGGGGTGGTTGCATGTGGATTGCACATCATGCACCGGCATTACACTATATCCAGATTAAATTAAACTATAAAATTGATGTATATACATGTGCAGGGATGTTTGTTATCGGAGAGTGAAAATGCATGTAGGAAAGAGGAGAGGGTGCCGGTAAAAAAGCGCTGACTATAAAACTATCTTAATAAATGTGCTTAATATGCTTTACCTGCAATAAGGTATCATGTTCTGTTGCTGCACTTGCTGTCCGTCCTATTTGAGGGACAGGTGTTACAGGCGTTTCGACAGCCTATCAAAATCCACAGAAGTACAATCAATACTACGCTGCTGCAAGAGAAACAGTGACTGATCCACAAGTCCCTGCTGAGCCAGCAAACTGTTGCGGTGGGAAGAGAAGCGCGTCTGCTGCACGAGCACGTCCCACTCACACATGCACGTGCACACACACACACACACGCACGCAGGCTTGTGGGTTCACATTCGCACTCGCGATCACTGACACCTGCATGCAGCAGACTCTCAGGCGTGAGCTGACAAAAACGCACACATCCAAACACACCCCAGAGGAAGGCTACAGTAAATGAAGCTCACAGCCTTCCAAAGCGTTGACATCAATCAGGCACGCTTACACCGTGCGGCTCCCGACGGACGAGTTGCATCTGTCTGCTGGAGCAAGTGCTAAACAATTCCAGAGTGAGGGGGAAACCATTTTACGCATATCTGCATACACAGCGAGCGAGCCAGCGTGCCAAACTGGTTGGCTCTCTTCCCGATATTTCCTACTTTGCGTAAATTGTGAGGCTATTTGTTTCGTTCTGAATTAGTCATTTTAATGACGATGTGTTTACCTACACGTACATGAAACAGTTGTAGCCCCTGGGAGTATGGGCCTGCAAATACAAAACTTTGGGAATTATTTTTTATCCCACAGCAGAGACGGAAAGGTTGGTGTGGTACATGAGACTGGAAACCCTCTACTGGTAGAAACCACATATCGTTGCAGCCATTGACCTCTCTGCTTCGACCCACTGCTTATTCGTGACGGAGCCCATGAGGCACGGATGCACAAATTCTTCATGAAAATCAGTTTTCAGCCCGAACTGTTTCATACAGTTATTGTGAGAAAAAGAAACGAGGACAAGAATGCACCAGGGCCAACCGGAGATGTGGGCCTTCATAATACTTCATATTATGAAGTACTACTTCATACTTCATAATAAAAATCATTCCTAGCAAAAAAATTAAAAATAACTATGAAAGCATATATTTTTAAGCAAAAAATGTATGTTGAATTTATGTGATGCCACTTAAACTCTGTTACATTATCCTTCGCTGTAAATCCTTGGTATTGTTTAAGGCGTTGCTTTAATGCCTTCACCCGATGGTTAAGGAATATATAAAGAGGCAGAGAGGTTAGTGAGCCAGGACTTGCACATGGCCTTACTTGCTCCAGCAAATGTCAGTCTGTCAGCATTTCTCGCTGTGACAGCGGGCTGCGGGATTGCTTACGACAACGGCACTCCGTGCTGCTTAAACAGACCTTGTCTCCAATGTTTGCCGCATGCCGTCAAACATCCAAATCAATATGAAAGCTGACAGATCAGTTTTGTGTGTTTGTCTTGCCCCGAAGGGACGGGGAGGATGCATTTCTGGCCTGTAGCTGGAGAACCGGCGCCTCTGTAGTACAGCGAGACGTAAGAGGCAACAAATCTCTGCTTCATCCTCAAAAGCACAGCGTGACTGCCCTGTTTGACCTGACCAAAGGAGCCCGTTGTGTGTGTGTGTGTGTGTGTGTGTGGGAGGGCAGTACACCTGGGTGGAGTTAAACAGTGGCCAACTACAACCATTCAGCAATAACCGTGAATCTAGATCGTTTCAAGTTTGATGGTGCTTTGTGAGACTAAGCACGAAATCTGTGAGTCTAATGGGGAGTTTTTGCAATGAAGATAATTCCACTCTAAACATGGAACATGGAATTACATTAGATTTACGGGAGGTGGATTTCCCTACTGCTACATTGCCCCCTCCTGTGCTGTGACTTCTAAGAAACCGTGTCTCCCTTTCAAGTTCATTTGCTGTCCCTGAAGCCATGCTAGTGGTCCTTTAAACGCTAGTTATTACACTGCCTCTTATTAACGCATCGTACTCAAGCACGGACAATATGGGGCGAGGAGAGGCTCTTAATTAAGGTTACAAGCTAATAATTGGACAAATTAACATCGCATTGGGTCTCAGTCAGCCTGCACTAATAAAGTACGCATTGGTGAGGTAATAGGAATACGTTTGTAAAACATTGAGTCCTTACCGTAAACTCCTTGGCCCCCGGTGAGAGGATGTACACTAGAAAATAACAAAATCCAGAAAAGCTCCATGTTCAGCTCAGTTCCGTCATAACCTAGAAGGGGACAAATGGGGGGAGAAATACTTTACCATTTGGCCACACCGTCTTTGTTACGCTCGTGCCAATGAAGCATGTTGAACTAAGAGGTGAAAACAGGCAAACGGGGAACCAGCCAGCAGATGTGACCAACAAGGAGGCGACGGATGGTTGTCAAAAAAGGAGGAACAGGTACTTTCAATTGTTTTTCTCGTGTTCAGCTGTCTCTCCTTCAACCCCTTAAGCCGTGAAAATAATAGCACAGAGCAATTTGGCTCCGGGCAGCACGGCCAACATCGACTTATTCGACTTAAAGGACGAGTAATTCAATCGCGAATCGTGGATTATACAAAGTTTACAAGCAGTGCTCTGAGTGCCAGAGAATTGGAGATTGACAGGATTGTTAAGCGTTACTAAACATCCTCCTCACTGAATACTGGGGGGGGGGGGGGGGGGGGGGGGGGGGGGGGGTCTCATGACAGGAGAAGACTATAGGGATCAGTCCATTCATGGGGGATTAGCTACAACAAGTGGGGTCATGTGCGTCAGACCCCCTCCCCCAAAACACCCCCTCACCATCACACACCCGCACACACACACACACACCTTTGCTTCAGATCGTTAGGCATGTATTATTATCCCTGTATTTGAGGTGTCAGTGATTCCGTTAATAATAAAGAACCTGTTGGAAAAACCTGAAGCAAAAGGATAAACCGAGCGGGGGGGGGGCTCCTGGAGCATTTTAGGCGACTCCTAGGATGGAACCGGAGGATTCCCTCCGACGCGCGGCCCTCATGTCTGTCTACTTATCCGGCCGTATTGACAGGCTGTCACATTGACAGCTTGTCATTGCAGCGCGCAGCGAGGGAAAGTTTCATTATTCGCACGTGAGGTGCGCTCGGTGAGACTTGGACGTTCCTGTAGTCGAGAGCATCGTTATTCTGCCGGCGTTAATATCAATTATGCAAATATAAGGAAGGGGAGCACGGAGACAGAGAATCGGAATGTGAGAGGAAATAAGTGCTACCAGAGCAAAGCTTTTCATATTAATGTGTGTTAAATAAAATAGCTATAGCGCCAGATTGGAGAGGTTCGCAAATCTGTACACGTTTTAATCTAAACCATGCGCGCAGAATTGACGCGAAGTCAATAAATAAAACATATGAGCGTGGGAATAAAAGGAACCCGGTGGTCCTCACGCGGGCTTGTGGTCCTCTACCTTGTTTCTGAGGTGCCGTGCTTTGCCGCGCGCGCTCCTCCCGGTTGAGCGGAGAGGACTCCTCGGCTCTCCGTTACACCGAAACGCCTTCGTTATCTTCCCACAAAAAGTTATATATCCTCCTCCAGCGGGCGTCCTGCGTGAGCTTTGCAATCCCCGGGGAGCGCGATGGAGAGTTTTCTACCCTCTCAAATGCACCTTGATGAGATAAACTTTTTTTTTTTTAAACCTTTACGCACGGAGAGAAGCGGGCACCGGAATCTTACCGCTGATCGGTTTCCCCACGAGAGTCCGGCCCTCTTATACCCCCCCCCCCAAAAAAACACCTTCCCTTTCTAACAAACTCAATCAAGGCTACTTTGGCAAAGAAAAAAAGAATCCTTTAACCCGGTTTCCTCTTTTGTGGGTTATTTACTTTTAAAGGCGTGGTTGAAAATGGCTTTTCTTTCTGTCTCTCTCTCTCGGCCTCAGACAGTCTAGTGAAGGAACCCTTCTAACACAATCATGCGCTCTGGAAATGAGCTCCCCTCCGCTGGTTCAATCATCGCAGTGTCTGCGGACTCCGAGTGATGCTGGCCAAGTGGAATATGTGCGCAGACTGAGAACGACCGCCCCTGTCTGAGAAGGGAGAGAGAGAGAGAGAGAGAGAGGGGGGGGGGGGGGGGGGGGGGGTGGAGGACAGAGGCTTTCACATAGATGCGCTCAAGCCTCGCAGCTCCACACTGAACAGGTTGTCAAAGAAAAAAACAGCCCCGCCCTCCCCCTCTCCTCTTTTCTCCCTTCCCCGTTCCTCCTATTCCTTCTAACCTGTTGGGTGCCGCGGGACGCGTTAAGGAGTCGAGGGGGGGGCAGCAGTGTGTTTGTGGGGGGGGGGGGGGTTGGCTGTTTCGCTGTTGACTGTCAACTTTTTGGGGGGCCACCAATGCCGGTGACAATTAGAAGTGACGCGCGCTGTGGAGGAGCCCATCGCCGCTGCCCGTGGACCGATTATTCATGAGAGTAAAAATAGACAGATTTTCTTTATCTCTCTCACATACACACACACACACACACACACACACACACACACACACACACACACACACACACACATACATACACACACACACACACGAAAGGCGCTTACAACCATTACATCGACTGGGTCCCTCTCCCCCCAACACACACACACACACACACACACACACACACACACACACCTTTTAACCAAGCTCCACATATTGTACCAGTGGGAATTCACTACTCAATTTGGCCACAGGGGGGAGTGTTTCCTCTCATTTCCATTCTTGCCCGTGCGCAGATATGTACTGCGCGTGTGCATGTGTGTGTGTGTGTGTGCGTGTGCATGTGTGTGTGTGTGCGTGAGAATGGGTCTGAAAGCGTCCTGTGTAGAGGGCCGCAGCATTCCAGGCCTCCCACTGTCGGTTTGTTACAAAGCAGAGGCTCTGTGTGCAGCTGGAGTGGAAGAAATAGACACTTACTTCTTCAATATCTAGAAGCCCGTCTATCAGAGCGCAGCAAGAAATCTGTGGCTGAATAAAGGGAATAACCCAATGGCGCCTTTTTCCTACAATGCAGCAGCTCCGTGTAATCAGGCTTGCCTTAACATGAGAACTTGAAAACAGAGGTAGTTAACTGCCCAGTTTAGAGCTTTCTACTCACTTAAGTAAGTATTAGTTATCCTTAGGTCATTCTGCAGGACATTTTGACCTTGAGGATCTGCAGATGGATATCTGCTTAGTAAATGTTTGTTCTAGTGTGTTGAAGTACTGAGGAGCCGGATTCTAGTTTCAAGGTAGTGAAGCAATAAGGTACGAGAGGCTGTACTTTATCGTCCAATAATGTAACAGTTCTGGGTTGTTGTTTGGCCCGAGGCGAACCCCCTAACCTGCTACTTTGAGTGCACAGTGATACGGGACGCTCAGGTCAATGTGAACAGAAATTGTACATTATCGCTCAATAATGTACCGCTTGTGACTCACTCTCAACCAATCAGAACGCTGGATTTTATCTACCTGTTTTATACATTATATTATATTTTTATATAATGTGGTTGCAATACATTTCACTGCATAATCTCAGAACATTTTGGAACATTAATATCCCGATTTCCAGTTTGTTAGTTTGGGTAAAGCTTGAGAGAGGATGAGAATATAACTATTTTAATTTTACAGTCATTTGTGAAACCTTATCTTATCTAGTGATTTTATCTAGTGTCGCCAGCAGTTTGTGCTGTGATTTCTACTTTAACTAATACAGTCGCACTGATCACAATCACTTGTAGTCAGTCAATGTTTGGTCCTAACACTAGTAGTGATTACAATGGTCATCTATATTTTCTACAGGCGTATGTGTACTCTGAAGACCTTCATTCTGCCAACAGAGGCAACATTAATTCACACCACATGACAGTTTAAAACCGGTTTACCAGGATTACATTTCTCCAAAATAAGTCTGTACATAAATCCTGTGAAGTGGGGGACTTGCTTATGTTGGCCGTACAAAAAAATGGTATAATTCCCCATTCTTGTCATAATAATTGAACACGGTGGAGTATTTTAAATATTTTCTTATTCCACTGAAGAACGAGGTGCTTTGAGCCCAACATATCGGTAACACGTCTGCAGTGAGCAGCAGAAATTCAGAGTTATTATCTAACATTCCTAAACAGAATCAAGACACTCAGTAATTACTTAGCTCACTCAATCCAAATTAATGTTTTATTTAGAGTAAACAAAATCATGGGATATGGCTCAAGTGTGTGTGTGTGTGTGTGTGTCTTTCCCTCCCTTCCTTTTACTTTTTGCCTCTGCTTTTGGGCCGAGGCCAGCAGTCTTGGCATGTCTTGCCGAGAGCGCGTGATCGCTGCTTAAGGCAATGAATTTCAAAAGACAACATGTAGGAACAACCTTGGGTGGCAGCCACACAAACACACAATCACAATCATCCCACTACACGAAACCCTATTTTCGCAAAGAACTGCAAAAGGCTTCTGAAAAAAGCGATAATTGCGGTGGGTGAAGTGAGCAAACCAAATACTAGACCAGCCAAGTTATGATTCCGCTGCACACTCACACGGATGCACATCTTTGAGTTGCTTGATAATTGATTTTAAATTGTGCTGATTGGCTCTATTTTCAATGTCATTGTGAGGTTACACATTACAAATAATTATTATGAAAATAATAATTTTATGTTCTTTCTAAGCTTAGGACACACCTTACAGGTGTCCTGGCAAATTTACTTGTAACTTACAAATATGTGCACTCTGACAAACGTGTTGAATGCTTTCCTTCCTCGCAACATATTTGCAAAGCTGATTTTGAGGTCTTTTAATCTGCAATGTTTATCAGTTTGATAACTAGCAGTTTTCTTAACTTGGCACGTTGCCGTATTTCTGTGCATCTTAATGCCACCTGTTGATCAGTGGAATTATGTGAAATGTGTGTGGGAGGGATGCGCGTTGCATAACAGCGATCTGCGTAACGGAACAGAGATCCGCACATAAAAAAAAAAATGAGGGCAAGAAAAACTCTAAAGGGTATCTTTACAATAGACAAATTTAGAAAGTACTTATTAAGCAATGGACGAATTTGTATTAACGAGAGATGTGTGGGATGATCGAATCGGCGTGAAAATAAAAATTAAAAAATTGCTTAATATGACCTACAGAGTCTTTCAATTATTTTTTTTTAAAGGTCTGATCGTTACGGAGCACCTAAGATTTTTGCAGTGGTCTAATGTAACGCTAAACACTAAGGAAACTGCACATGAATCAGACACATCTAAAGATAACCAACCAATTAAACGTAACTGTAGTGTGGAAGGTGTTATAGCATCACCAAACGCTTCATGTTACAGCCTGCAAATTACTGCTGGCAAAACAACCAAATACTGTATTTACTGCCTGAGAAATGCAAGTATTAGTCAAGAGGTTAAGACCTCATAGAATAATTGGGAGAGAAATTTTAATTTTGGGGGTGTAGAAATTTCTAAGAAGTACGTTGGATTAAATGTATTTGAAGTTTATTGTTATTGCCATTTATTGTAGAGTAGGAGGAAGAAGTGTTCAGGAAAATAAAGAAACAATAGTTTTTAAGTATGGGATCATTTTTGAAATACTGTGGGGATTTACATTCTTCACAGAATAAAACCACATGAGTCTTGTGGCTTCTGAAAGGCATAATGAACATTGAAATGAATTTAAACCCAGTTGCGTCCTTTGATTGCATTACTGTATGTCTCCAGCCCCGACTGTTATGTTCTCAGCCCATCACAGCACTGCAGACTGTAATGCTATCTGAGGTGCTTTGGTAAAAAAAAAAGAATTCTGGTACCATGCTCAATAATTGATGTTCCCATCAGTGTAATTCAATCAGAGCCTAAAGTGCTGTATATCAGCACCAAGTACTTCCCCACATAGAAACAGTTAGATGGACAGAAAAGATACACTTGAGACCGCCGATAATTTCATTGTGTGTGTGTGCCTGTGTGTGTGTAGTGTACAGCAGAGACACTGGAAAAGTGAAAAGCAATATAACTCTGTTAAACATAGATGTGATAACAAGCGTCTCAACTTGACAACTCAACACGTCGATAGACGAGGCAGGAAAGTGCACCGAGCAAAGGACTGAGACGAATGGGAATCCCGAGGATAATTCCACCAAAAACTGCCATCAATGGGTACACAAGGTTAGAAGCCGCTTCACTTCACAACGGATGCAAAGTGTAAGACCCGCTAAACGAAGGCAATCGTCTGCATTGTACACCACAACCTGCGGTTTCAAAGGGGAGGCAGACATGAGGCAGTCCAGATAGGGGTGAGGATGAAGCATTTACAAGTCATAACTTCTTCACCTCATACAACAGATGAGTGAGATTGGGACAGGAAGGACACGGAAGACAGACCCACTTTAATCACAGATTTCACGTTCATCTATTGTGCTGCTGTCTCTGTCACTCAAGAACATTTTAAGCCAAGTTGCGTTCCTACAGCTATTTTTTCTGCCGTTGTCTTATCAGTCTTCTTTTTGCATTTTTTGCGTGGCGCGGGACAAGTAAACATTGAACACTGGTGTCGCTGCCAACAAAGTGTTACATCTACACGTACGGACTTAACAAGGTCTGATCAAGGTAACTGAGGAATGGTTAAGATGAGGTTGAATTTAGGAAACATACATTCACATCTCCATTTCGACAGCCAGATCTGTGGAACACTATTGGGTTTAATGCAAATCACTACGGGATAATAGTCCAGGTTGAATAAAAAATGTGTTTATTGTGCATTTCATATTTGTCTCAGTTTCTTTCTTTTTTTTAAACATTCCTTCAGTTTTTTTAAGATTTAGTTATTTTGAAGACTTTAACTATTTTTCTACTCACTGGGGAAACAAAACTGCGAACGGTTGCAAAAAAGCCGGAATGATTAACAGGCTGGTAATGGCATCGTAGAAAAGTGGATCATTGGCAAATGGCCATAAACCGATGGATATCAAAAACTACGCTCTTTATCCAGTGAATATATATATACATGTATATAGATCATATATGTCTATGTATATATACAGACATATATGTATTGTGAGTGAGCCCTGAATTATTTTTTAAGTTGATGGATAATTTTCTGAATTTACAGAAGCCAGCTTTACAAAAGCAATAAAAAGGGAACGATCCTCGTCAGTCACAGTATGTAGACTTGTTTTAGCGTTTTTATTAAGTGTGTGTTTTCACGCTTGTGTAGAACGACACACAAAAGACGCATAGCTGTCCACGATCCATGTGACACCAGCCGGTCCTTGTCAACTTCTCCACCCTCTCAACAACCACGCAAACACCTGCACGCAGACACACATTTACGTCCAAGAAAGGATCATTCCTCACCGGGTAATTGGCGGCGAGGCATGTTGCCCTTGGGATTCGATAATTCATAACCTCCTCCCATCCAATATCGGATAGCGGAGAGAAATGGGCTGAGACAGGGGGTGGTGTGCTCGGAGAGGAAAAGGGAGGGGGCGGCTGCATCATTAGAGAAGAGAGGTAATGGCTCTTATTGATTCTGCCCCGCCAGGCCCCTCACCATTTCATGTTTAAAACAACACTGATCCTCATTACCCAGGCAGCCGCCATCGCCCTGATAAGGACGAGGGGGAAAGGAGTGAGCGAGATGAGGTGAGAGCAGGGATGGAGAAGAAGAACGGAGAAAGAAGGGAGGGGAAAGAGAGAGGGTTGGTAAGGAGGAAAGACGTAAACAGACGTGAAAAGGATGAAACAATGAGTTAGGGAAAGGAAGAACGTGGGTACACAGCTGTCTTAATGCATCAGTTTGAGTGTTAGGAGTAATTACTGTCACCCTGTAATGCGTGTAATGCGGTATTACTTGTTGAAATGTCTAGGACTCTTCCCCCTCCACCCCCTGCAGTGTGTAATAAGGCTAAAGAATTGACTCAAGCACAGACTGCAAGGATCTGTCTAATAATTCTCCAGCTATTATCCTCTCTTTGCTGCTAACACAAGGCCCTCTCTCTGTGTTTGGCCACAGGCGAACACTATCATGGCTGCAAAAGCGGTCTAATCCTCTCTCTCTCTCTCTCTCTCTCCTTACTCTCTCTTTGACTCTTTCCCAATGTGAATCTTATTAGTCAGGTAATTTGCCAGCTCAAATTACTCAAAGCTCACAATTGTAGGATAGAATATCTTTCCAATCCCGTATTAGCTGGTATTTATTCTTCTTTTTCTCATTAGTTGGTCGTGCGTGCAGCTAAACTTTAAGTCCAACGATAAGATGCCTCTTGGAATGAGCTTGTCTGTGATTATTTGTCCGTCTGTGCTTGGTTGGTGAAATGGGAGGTCTTCATCACACACAAACTCGTTCTCATCAAATTGTAAGACCAATTGATTTCCCTTCTTTGAAATGTACCCTCCTAACATACATATGATGTTTTCACAGCTACCTAAAGTAAATAAAATAAGTGTAAGCTGCTTGCTAATAACATAAGAATCCCGTCATGTGAAAAATGGGTATTATAAAGCAATAGTAAGAAGAAAATGTAACATTATTGTTACACAATTCAGACCTGAATGTTTGGATTGCTATCAATTCATATTACTATAAGAGGTTAAGAATTATCAAAATATCACCTTCACATATTGTTCATGTGAGTGCATGTGGAGAGGTCAAAGGTGTAAAATGTGCTATATTTTTTATTGCAAACCACCTTGTCCAGAGTTAAATCCAACCAATCTAAAGAAGGATTTTAACCAAATAAGTCGAACGCCCTCGGACGAGCTCACATTGGGTAAGACTGGCATTCCTGGCGCCTGGTAGAAAATATCAAAAATTACAGATGACTCTGATTTTAGGGAAAGAAAGTCCAATGTTGGGTCGAGCGGGTGCGCCGGCTCAGTAAGTCAGCTAAGTAAAGCTAAATAGCAGTCATTGAAGAAGTCCACCAATTAGCATTAGATCATTGTGTAATGATGACGCATATTTTCAGCCAGTGGTTATAAGATCTATTGTGATACAGTGTGTCCTAATGGCATATCTATCCATTGTATCTGCATGTCCAGAGCAGGGCTGCGGTAACAGCAAGCTAATGGATGTATTTACGTTCGTCCCTCTCCCCAGCTTCATTTGCCAGCTCCTCCTAGGGGATACTAATGTGTTGCCAGATTAGATAAAATACATAATCCTGCGTGTTATGGGCTACTCTGGGATCATCTACCATTTGGAAGAACCAAGGAAACCGTCTGGTAGGCATCCCCATCAGATGCTTGAACCACCTCAGCAGGCTCCTTGTTCATTCCTTTTCCAGAGGTCTAAGCTCCTCACCTTATCTCTAAGGGTTAGCCCAGCTACCATTTTTTGTATGCGCAATCTCACTCCTTGGATTCCTACCCAAATCTCATGAGCACAGCAGCGGGCTGGAACATAAATTAACTTGTAAATTTTAGACCTTTGCCTTCTGGCTCTGCTGCCTCTCTGCGAAGGGTCCTGTGCCATGACCACATCACAGCTGAGGCCACACCAAATCGCCTATTGATCTCATCCTCCATTTTCTAATGGACAAAGAGTAAATTGGAGCTAGCCAATCAGATCAGCGTTGCAGCAGGCGTGTAGAGCAGCAGTAGCGAATGCAGGATGGGAGATCTCTCACCGGGGCTCGCAACATATGGATGTTTCGTCCTAGATAAGACCATCGGCTACGGCTTCTCAAACCACTTCTCTGCTTTTTATCCATGAAACTGTAAGCAGTGGAGTCTGGGCCACCAGTACAGTTAGTTGTTCTTCTCCCCTTGACCTCACCCATGCCTTCTCTCTAATGCCCCCCTTATTCTGCCTTTTCTCCCTGACAACAAACAAGCAGCCGACAGCCTCCCCTCTTTCAATTTTGTGTCCTTTCTAAAGCCTATTAAATCCCATTCAAACCAGTAAATTGGAGAGGTCGACCCCTGAGGGGATAATCCTTGATCTTCGGCACATTGAGGGTCATCTGTTTGCATCCTGCATAGAAAATGAGCTCAGCATGCAAGGAATCAGAGAGACTGATTATTATGATTAGCTAAGCCTTCTTTCATCCATCTAACCAAGTGCAACTTGGCGATTCACTCAACACCACACACAAATCCTGGCCATCCTGCCATCAGATCCTGAGATAAGCTATCGCTTAAAGGGCAGAGTGTCCACAAAGCAGAATGCACACGGAAACTCATCAGCAGATCGACACGCTAGTATTCGTCTTTTCAACCTCACAGATAAAACCACAAACTGTATCAACTCGGCCCCAGCCTGAAAAGCCATCGTGCCACCAAAGCGACCAAAGTCCTGCGTGTGACTCGAGTATTAATAAATAATGATCTGCTACAAAGAGTCTCTGCATTCCGATCTCTTGGATGTGTGTTGGCCATCACACCGCCTGTGTTCGTTACTAGCGGAGACTAGTGGAGACATACTTTACAAAAAATGCCTCTATTGATGGTTGTCAAGTCAATGGTATCCTTCCAATAGATCCTCACAGTCAATTACCTTACAGAAAGGCAGGTTATCTCCAAGATACTGTGAGCTGTTGCTGGCAGAATGCCGGAGTGCCTGTTAGGCATGAATGTCTTTTTTGAAATGGGTCTTTTTTTTTAGGAAATAAAAAAGAAAATTCTAATTTGGGTACCGTAGACACTGAAACATGCAAAGACTAAAGTCATTTTTATGCCTCAACCAAGTACAATGTCATACGTACCCTCCCAGTTTGGGTTACTATGGGCTTGTTTCCCATTAATTATCTCATCGTCTTTGGTACTGGTTAAGCAGATTTGACCATACAAATAGTTAGAGGCACTGGTTTTAATCATACCACACACCATAACCTAGAGGGTGTCATACTTCCGCAGACTGGAGCTTCAAATTAGTTTTTTAATCTTGCCCCGGGAATTTGGCTGATTAAGTATTCCAGTAGTCTTATGATGTGGGGATGACACAAAAAATGAACTGCAGTAATGGCAGAATTATCCTCTTGTTCACACACAATGGGGGATTCCATCGGCTACATTTGATGTGTTACTGAAGGATACATTTGATAGCAAATTATTTGAAAATAAAGTAATATCATTACGACCACAGAGCTCCATCAGTAATGCCTCTCAGACATATTGCACATAGCGTAGGGGTAGAAAACAGGGCATTAGGATTCATGAGCAGCCAGCTTGGAGGCATTTACTGATCAACTGACCATCAATGGCAAGATAAGCCCTGACTGCAGTGCTGCAAGGTTACAATGAAGCTCACACACACTAGTTCTGTGTTCACACATACTATACTGTGAATGCTGGGGGATTCATGAATGCAAGTTTAGCAGCTAAAAGGAAAGAATATGTAAACAAGACGGCCTTTTAATTATTTCATGACACCAGATGAAACGTCATGTGATCAGAATCTTTAGAAACGTCATCTGGAATGTCAGCAGGAGATGTTTGCCAATCCCTGCAGCAGATACTGAAATATTTCTGTGGACAAATGAAATCTTTCACCTGAGGATAAGTCAGGGGATAACCAACGACGGTATGAATCAGACTAAGGGAGCTGTGAACCATCCCGACAGTCAAGCTCAGTAGCTACTGGCCAATAGAGGCAATGGGGCGTCGCTCCACCTGGACCGAGCCTCCTTGAGCCCAGACGAAAAAAAGAAAAGATAGTATTAAACTATAAAAAATGTCAATAGTTGTGTTTTTGAAATATGAAATATTTCCAGTAATATATATCTGCTCAAAATATATGCTTTTCCTGCATGTCCCTGCCTGTCATAGAATCCGCAGAAGGCCGATTTAAGAAGCACTTTAGGCAATTGCTGATTCAATAGATGTGGGACATATAATTAAGCCAATCAAGCATCCTTAAATACTTAAATACTCAGCCTAGGGCAACGTTTTTGCCCAAAGCTTGCAAGTTCTCGTCGGGGCGGTTATTGACAGGCGGATGACATTCTGGAGGGAGAAAAGTGCACGGATTTTATTGCCATTGAAACAGATGAGACGACTGACACATGTACAGTATATATTATGTCACACTGATTATCATTTGATATAGATTATGTTATACTGAATTTCATGTGATGACAAAAATAACATTGTCATGGTGTTATTTACTGCTTTTTTTCATGTTGCAATAAATATTAAATATTTTGTGTTTTAAGACCTTAATTGTTTTGCATTAAATCAACCTGAGATGTTTGCTGAAATTTATTTGATTGCCCTACAAACATTTTTCACCAGCCGCAGCTGTTCATGCTGTCAGCAACCTGAGACCAACAGATTTCCAGGTTGTCAGAGTGGACCTCCATTAATTCATGTTGTCGATTTAGATTCCTCAAAATTCAAAGTAAAAAATTGTATCCGCCCACAATCTGACCTCCGACAACACAAACAAAAGTTGTAAATTATGTGTCAAGTTTTCTCACATACATGACTTCTTTAAATTTAGAAAAAAAATGTATCCCAAAGGAGACTTCAATGATGTGGATGAAAAAAGTGTTAAATGAGCAATTATTGGAAACAAGCTAGAGCGAGAGGTGTAAAACAAAGACGACACTAGCTAGATGTAATAGGTAAGAGGGATGGAGCCTGTTTGAATACAACAGATCTAAAACCACCAAGGAGTTTGTGGCTTTCATGTGTTAATTGAGAGCTCCAATGAAAAAGCACACAGCAGATGAGACCTTCCCATCCAGGCGTTGATCAGCTATGGGACAGTGATGAGAATCGACTGAGACTCTCAATTTCCAATAGCAATCACAGTGTGACATCTCTTTCTCCAATTAGTACTAGAGAGGAGAGATGACTCCGGTGGGAGCTGCTGTTGCTTTTAATAAGTTGTTGCTTACTTTAATAGTCTCACTCTCGCCTTCTCTGATAAATGATTTGGACACTGGTAAGCCCATGTACATATTGGGACAGCAGCTATTGTGTGCTGCTGGGTGAATTACCTACCACATATAGTGTTACTTCCAAACCACTCTTCTATTTTGTTGACTTGAACAGTAAACAACTTGGCTTTGTGGGTGTAAGTCATCCGTGATGGCTGAATTTGTTCAGGCGCAGGCAGTGAGCAGGTCTGCGCTTAAGAGAAATATAATTTACGGAAGGCAAACCCAATTGAGAGCGGTTGGTTCTCTCTGACTGCATGATAGCATGACGGGCCTGATCCACCAAGACGTTCACCGTAACCACAGAGCCCACCAAAGCCACACCCAAAACGTTAGCAAAAGCCACCCCTTAGCAATTTTGGTTAAAAATAGAAGCAGTGTACAGTGTACGACTTTGAGCGACAAAACTGTTGCAAGAATTAGATTTCTCTTTGCCTTCTAGGAATGGCAATACATGTCTGATAGACACTTAGTCCATCACAGGCGAAGACCGGGCAACATTGACAATTATTGAAATGCTCCAAAACAATCAAGAAGCCCAAATAAGATGAATCCGACCGACATATTGTTGTTTTCACTTTTCACTGTGCCCCTGAAAAAAGTCCATGCAAAAAGAACTAATGTTGAAAAGTAGTACAATAATATCATTTCCCAATAGGCCCTTTAGTCCCACGCTTTGGCATTACCACTGTGGTGAGGACGTAGAGCATAGATTTAATTGAAGGTGGCGTTTTAGTAACATTTTAGTTTAATAAGTTAGTGTCATACACAGGGAAAATGTTTTCACTCGCCCATGAAAAAATACACACCAAAGATGCAACTCACTCACTGTCAGAAGCACCGTTGAAACACTCCAGTTCCACTACTGCCGCAGTTACTAATCTACACGTGTTGACATCCAGGCAGGTGAAGAGGAATTCGCCTGCAACTGTATAACATCCGTCATTCATGCAGCATAATTCTAGAGCAAAATAAACGTAACGGTACTGCAAAAGACTACAACATAACAATACATTTCATTTCATCATAGGCTTGGATAGGAAATGGTCTGTGGAGATGAGATTTGGTCTGTGCGGGTAGACAAAACTGAGTTGGTATAAGTGGGAACTATAGTCAAGTCATCCCTGCTTTGCTCGTTTATTCAAAGTTTATTTATGCGTTTGGACCAAATTCAGCAGGGCGCTCGCTCGGGTGCCCATCAAATCAACCACCAAGTGTGAAATAGATCTGATGAACTGTTCTCGAGATGTGTGAAGGACATGTGCCGAGATGCTGAGGAAATAACTCCTCTCCTGCGCGCCGCGGCGGAGTTGCCTGCAGCCGCAGACTGGGACCACCGAGATGCATCCCAGGACGCCACAGGAAGTCTTTTCTTCCTAAGGCCATCAAACCGTATAACTCTGCCCCTTATGCAGGAAGGATAACTGAAAAATAGAACACTACAAGATTAATAACCACACCATGCTCAATAGTATGTGTCATGCTTTTCTTTCCAACCCTGTGTAATACTTTCCAATTCTTTGTTTTAGAACGTGCAAACTAACATTCCCATCATCTGCAGCTTTATTTTGTTTGTAGTGCAGATAAACAAATGAGGGTGAGCTAACATGCTAAAATAAGAGGAGAGACATTCCACAAACCAAACATAAACATGCTGGAATTATTCTCAAATGTGGTTATTTATTTTTTAGATAATTAGACTGGTCTTCAGGGCCATGAATAACACATGTCACACTTTCTGTAATTAATCTATTCTGCAGCACTTTTGCATTCAAGCGCGCAATGAACGCCACGTTCTCTTTTCTACAGTCTTCATCTCACCTGAAAGATCCTTTAAAAACAGCAGCATAGCTAAAAACCTGTTAGCAAACACAATTAACACATAAAACACTATTTCAATCTTAACCGCATGGAATTCTAGAAGCGGCCATACCGCGTAGGTCTCGAATCAACTTACAGAGTCAAGTTTCACAACATCTCAACAAAGTTGCAACCTTGTAAATTGACTTTGTAGGTCGGCTTTCTGTTCACGCAATTCCTTCAAGGCAAAATGCTTGCAAATTAACTGTAACAGCTGCATTCTGTGAACTTGCCTGGTGGGTACAACATTGTTTGTTTGCCTTAAATTAGCTTTTAAATTGGTGTAGCTGTAGGTCCCATGAGCAAAGACTCGACAGGTAGTGCTGCAGTGGTCAACAGAAGAACGAACACCTGCTACTTTATTTCAATATATAGAGACATTTAGCAGGAGTGTGTGCTCACTCGATAAAGGTTTATGAGACTTTGAAAATGTTAGTTTCATTTGATCACACACATCCTGTTATCGCTGCTGGTCCTGATCATTTGCGCGTATGTTTTAAGTTTCCAAGGTACTTAAAGTGAGGTCATTTATTTAGATTGCAGTTCATGCTTTGCTATTAGGAAATGTATCTCTGTACCTCACACACACACCCACACAATCACCTCCACTGAGAAACCCAACCTGGCATGTGTTGTCTAATACCATGGATCACTCTGGATATATACACATTCGCTTTCCTACTTCCTCCCAACTTAATTACGACCACACACACAATCCCACTCACGCGCACACACAAAATCACACCACAGGCCTCTCCAGATTGTTAGCACCCCCCTCCAGTAATGGGATATTACAACGATTAGAAACGAGACACTTTACAACATTGGAACATTGAATTTATGTTTCTGTCAGCGCCTATTGAGGATGCGATGGTGCTGGGTGTCATTGGGTAATTTTATCACGGCTTTAGTAATGGAATTGGGGAGGGAGGTGGAAGGGGTGAGAATACGCTATCAGCGCTTACAGACAGACGAGCGGAGCCACCACGTGTCCCCCCGTGCACTTTGACCTTAATGAGCATTATGGCATGAAAGTTCACAAACAACGACATATCGCTTACATACAGTATAGTTTAGATAACGATTAGACCTTCTACAGGTGTGAGCTTGTAGGAGTAGAGTGTGTAGCAGAACAATACAGTTATTAAAGCAACAAAAACAAATGTGCCTCCGGTTGGAACCTCATTATCAGATTGATTTTCTACAGCGGCGTAGAACATGTCCGAATATTTGGATATGATCATATAGTGAGAATTAACACAAGGAACTTAAATTGGTTCCAATGGTAAAGTTTTCTGCTTCACTGCTGGCTACTTTTATATTAGTACTGCTAACGTTTGCCAGGAGATTATTGATCTGTTTCATCCTGCTTAAGTAGAGCGATGTTGCGCACCGTCACTTCATACTAAATATCTTCTGATAAAACATTGTACAACCAAAGCGTTGTAATAGAACAAAAATAGTTGAGAGAAAATATTGCGCTTTCACATTCAATTGGATTGAATCAAAACTAACAAAGTGGAACTGGAAATGTAACTAAACAACTTACCGCCACACTCTTTTTTTTTTTTCTTTTTTTTTTACATTTTTTATGTTGCTCCCAAGAGGCCAAAAAAAAAAACTGTAATTCAGGTTTAAATCATTATATTTCTACCATCCACATCAGACTTTCGAAATAGAGTGATCTGTTGTAAAAACGATTGCCTACGGGAATTCCCCAAAGCACAGTATTATGCTTTGGGGATGATGAGGGTCATTAACGCTACCTGCTCAGCAAAGCGGGGCGATAACTGTGGTGTTATTGTTTGTGATGACCCTCAATCATTCTTACACAGGCAGCTGATAGCTGTGTAATGCACCAGTCATAGTGAAACAAAAAAAAAGGCATCACGGAGCCCAAGAGGCCACAGAGCGATGGCTTCTTAACATCAATGGAAAAAGAAAATCACGCTGGCTGACATTTACGATACGGATATACACCGGCCTTTCCTACAGGCCACCACACTTACCACTCTGCACTGAGACATACAGACACGCATACGGTGTATGAAGACACACACACACACACGCCATTGGGTTTATACAGAGATCCAAGCTGGGATCCCATGATGAACTTCTGCTTGGATTGGTTTCCCACTTTGGGGAGAGGGATGGAAATGGATTGTAGAGATGTCCAATGATTGATCAACCATGTGTGTGGTTTCCACGGCTAACCCATGTGTGTGTGTCTGAAGGTGAGCTGGTGTAAAATGTATTTTAGATAAAGCTGATACTGAAGGACTCTTGTTGTGATGGAGCATTGTGCAAATGGACATCGGTGGGAGTTTACGCTCTTATTTCATTCAAGAGTAGCTTCCCCCGTCTTAAGGAGTAAGAGCAGCGATGCCTTTGTTATATCTTGCACGTCAAACAAGGATATGAAGCCACGTTAGATTTGTTTTGGGAAAAATAGATTCGTTTTTCCATGCTGTTAACCTCTCATGGATCAATCATTCTACAGGAAAGAGGTCCAGCACTTGGCCGAGAGTTGTGCCAAGAACAACCTATCACTCAACACCAAGAAGACCAAGGAGCTCATTGTGGACTTCAGGAAAGCCAAAGGTGGCGCACACTCCCCATCTCCATCAACGGGACGGAGGTTGAGCGTGTTGCTGGGTGTCCACATGAGGACCTCTATTGGACCCTGAACCCAGGTCAAGGCTGACCAGCGCCTCCTCTTCTTGAGACAGACCTTT
This sequence comes from Gasterosteus aculeatus, assembly GCF_964276395.1. NCBI lineage: Eukaryota > Metazoa > Chordata > Actinopteri > Perciformes > Gasterosteidae > Gasterosteus > Gasterosteus aculeatus. Next base: position 16,160,159 of record NC_135700.1, on the reverse strand, counting down.
TTCCTCACCCACTGCAACACGCTGTGGTACAGCAGCTGCTCTGTTGCGGACCGGAAATCTCTCCAGAGGGTGAAAACTGCCCAGCGCATCATTGCTTCTTCCTCACTCCCCACCATCAAGTCTGTCCAGGACAAAAGACGTCTGCGCATAACACACCCTAGCTGCGTTCAGTTTAGAGAAAAAAACAATAGCATGGCAACCATCTTCCCATCAGATAAACACTTAGCTCTGCAAGCACTTTTGCGGTTGTTGGCATTGTTAATGCGCAGGCAATCAATTACCCCCAATCGTGTATTATTACAGACTGTTTAAGATTATTTATTCTGACTAGTCTTGGGCCAAAAAAGGTTTGAAACCATTTGCCAACATTGACAATGGAACTTCATGGGATACTCTGTTAGACCCTCCATGTCTGGTAAATGAACATTTACTGCACAAGTCAAAGTTTCTGATGCAAATATCAAGTCGTGTGTCAGATCCTATGATCTGATGACGGTCAGTTGTTTTTGCAGACTTTAAAAAGCTTAAATCTAAGAGCCAGTGAAGAACTCTACTTTTCAGAAGTACTTCTCCAAGTACGATTGTTCAAATGGTTAACATTTTAGCATGCTCTTGTCATTTTAATTGGAATAGTGTAAAAACAAAGCCCATGTAGTATTGACTGGACAATACGTGGCACTAATTAACAGCGGGGATTCATTACAGCTACACATTTTAATTTTTATCAGAACAGCTGATAAAAGGGGATATTTTTCCTCACAAAAATCCAAAGCGGTCGTTTAAATCCACTGGAGCACAACGTGGGCGTATGTTTTGCTGCTTGTTATGCTGCAGCTGTCAAAACGGCTTCTTTGGTCCAAACTGGATTCAAATTCTTTAACCTGTGGGTCTCGAACAGACCAGTGATCCAGTGCCGGAGAAGGAAGCAGAATATCACAGCAAAGAAAAGCTAGGAGAAGGCTGTTTAGAGATAAAATGTTGGAAAACAAAGGATAGTTTAAAAAGACTGAGGGAGAGAGAGGCGCAGAGAAACAGAGCAGAGAGATCCATTCGGGCTGCACAGTTTGGCTTTTGCTTAGAGAATTGAGAAACAGGAAATCGATAGCGGCAGCCACCCAGACCGCCACATAATGGAAGCTTAACACTTGCACACAGCAAACGACGAGCGCACATTAATAAGGAAATGTGTTATTTGGGAGAAGTGAGACGCTATCTTTGGTTTGGAACGAGAGATAGACAATGAGTACTGTAGATGCTGAAAAAACATTGATTTGACGAACTTAAAAAAAAAGGCTGCAGCCAATGATAATTCTTTGTGTAAGTAATTAATACATGACAGAGTGCAGCTTATTCCATAACTCACATTGGTTTAAGGGAAGATGAATATTACGATGCGCATGATTGAAGAAAACGATTACCGATTCAAGTCCTCTGCGACTAGTATACAGAGTTTTACCCAAACGTTTTAACCATTTTAGAGTTAAATTTGATTATACTTGCTTTGAATGTCATTGACTGTGGATTATTTACCCTTGGGTTTTCTTTAATTACCGTGTGTGAAGCAGGTCATTTAATCAGGTATAAACACGCTAATCATATGATACACCTCTCCTACGCTCGCTATACTGAACACTTTATTGGCAACATTGACACAAAATCAAAGCTGAAAATTAAACACACAGACGTTGACACTGAAGATCAATAAAGCGTTCCAAAGTGAGCTCATCCTTTTGCAATTTGAAACCTCCATCCTTCTTTTCCAGCATCCTACTACAGAGGCCTCTCTATACCGACCTCCCAGTTTGTCAGTAATTCTTCATTATAGTCTTACCCTTTCCACTGGTTTAGCTCACTCTGTTAAAGTCATCCTAAAATTGACGAGAAGTGTGTAGTCAGCTTCCTCCGTAAAGGTCACATGGGAAAAGAATGTCCTACTGACAGTAATGGCTAAACTGGGATTGGATCTTCTAGGTCGCTGATAATTTCTTCTTAAACCTGACCAATGTCAGCAGCATACAGTCAGTTTGTGGTGGTTAATGGTAATAATGAGCGCCGCTGGAGTCGTCGGCCATGGCTCTGAGACGGGATTACGCCGCATGTGTCTCTTGATGTGGAGTCACACTTTAATAATATTAAAGAACACATCTAACCCATAAAGCCTGCCAACAGTAAGAAGGCGTCCTAAGTAACGTCAACAGGAACCCATGACCATGAATGCATTTCAAAGTGAGTATTTAGTAACATAACGTGTTTTTTTTGCAGAAAGTTACCACAGTTAAATGTTGGCCAAGCACTCGGGGCAATAGAAAGAAGGTACGACAGCTCGTCTGTCCGCGTTGGTGCCGGCAGGTAGTGGACCGGGGGTTATAGAATCAGGGTCCGACCACAACACGGACGAGAGCAGCCAGAGTGGGAAAAGAAAAACTTGCTTGGTATCATATCTGCTTTATACTGTAATTCTTGAATTGATTAAGAAAACGTTATGTGGCAATACGAGTGGCCTATGACACTCTAGGAAAATAACAATGTCCAACAACACCACCACCACAACAACTTGGGATAGGCCCAAGACCATTCTTGTTAAGGCACACAGCCGTTGACCAAAATTAGGGGTCACAGACCATAAGGTAATTATAAACATATACGATTTTATTTCGTTAAATATTCTTTTTAAAATGACAATATGTTCTTTGTTAAGAAGTGAGTAGATGAGTGATAAAGAAAATAAAAAATTCAAATCAATAAACCAGCATGCATAATAAGGAAGATGCAAACAAAATAACAAAAAGGAAAAGACCCACATGCAATATGTACAACAGTTAATACAATATAGAGCCATTTTTGTACCAGTTTCCAGATAGCTTGTGTAGTCAAAAGTTACCAAAATCCAGAACGGTTTCAGCCGGTATCAAGAACGCGCCGGGGAATATTGGCCCTTTAATTAGTCGTGGCACCAGGATAGACCCACAATAGCATGTCCAAGGCTGCAGCCCGGTCCAGCTGTGTTGTGAAACACAGTTAGAACACAACCGCAATGAATGTACAGCAAACAGAGCGACTTACCGACAGGCCGCCCACGGACCCCGGCGGATGGGTGGGTGGGTGGGTGGGTGACACACACACACACACACACACACACACACACACACACACACACACACACACACACACACACACACACACACACACACACACACACACACACACACACACACACACACACACACACACACACACACACACACACACACACACACACACACACACACACACACACACACACACACGAAGACTGGCAGATTTTAATAACGCCCAAATGTGTCGAAGGAGGGAGGCATGCATTGTACCGAGACGCCGAACGCCAGCAGTCCAGGCATACATCCACCCACACGGGGGACATCCATGACCAAGACAGGGTCGCTATATGAAAGAATGCACATTAGGGCCGCATACACGGCGACACAGGACAATAAAAAGGCACAAAAGATGGGGAAAGTGCCCTTACCACACCGCAGCAGAATGATGATGATCTAGGGCAGCGGCCAAAACATGAAGCACGCCTCCCGCACACGTCTCACAGACACCCAGAAGGAGACGACAACAGAACAAGTCCACACACCACCGGCTTAAGTAATGTCCCCGCCTCTCCCAATCAATCGGAATTAGCCCCAGGTGTGCTGGTCCACACCCCTGTGTGCAGGTAAGAGGGAGGGGAAACCCCTCATCCGGTCACAGTTATATTCCTGGATAGATTTCTATGATGACACATTTTGACCATGGTATTATAAAAAATGTTTTATTCAAATGCCCAGTTAGATTGTATTTTTTTGTGTCATTTATTTGCATAATCAATGAGGCTATAAAAGGCTATAAAATCAGCTGGAATGGATATTTCACGTAATTACATACAGCATCAGTGAAAAAGTTGTGTTCAATCGTTTGACCTGTACTGCGTATCCTGTATATTTCTTATGACGAATAAGTTCATTTACCATCACACAGAGTGAGTTCAGCGCTGCCCGGACATTAGTCTGACGCATGAAAGCGAAACTGATCCTGTGATTACTTTGGATAAGTTTACCTTCCATTGCATTCACTCTATACCTGAGATCATTCTCCCTCTAATGCGCCTTCTTTTTTTTAAAGTAGGAAATAAAACACCCATTATTTCCCTCGCCGCTACAGTGAAGCACAGATCGAACGGCATGAGAGACGAAGCAGAATCCAATACGAGGATGGTGTGTGTAACTGTTCAAGGCGGTAAGAACGGCAGGCGTCCTTGTTTGCTGAGCTGTACGGAGATTACTTACCACTGGCCACGACATCTTATCCCTTCAAATCCCCCTCTGAAACTAGGCAGCCCATAGTAAACATTCTTCTTGTTCCAACCCAATCCTGGCACTTTACTTTCATCCTATTTGTTAGGCTATAATCAATACAACATAACACGCAAGAGAGCGTAGACACTGACAACCAAAACAAAGCAACAGCTCTAAAAAGGCTGAGGGGATTTTTAAGAAACCCCAACGTATTCCAGGCCAATTCAAAATGAAGAAAATAGGTCCACATTTACTCCTTATAAGTGATAATCAAGGGAAGTTCTTTGTCAACATATGCAATGCTTTAAAAATATAATAGCAGAGGGAGACACATATAGATCATGTAGAAATTATCCATTTCAAGAAAAAAAATCTATCAAACTAAATCAATCCATAAATCTTTGAGACCCTCAGGATATTGTCAGCATGTTCAATAACGTCCAACACCAAGGCTGAGAAACTGACCAAAAAACGGACACGGCTGTGATGTGAAAAATACACGAGGACTCACCTTTCAACCACGTTCCGGACAGAGAAGAAGCTCTACATTTATGTGCCAACTTCCTTAGTTTGGGCAGTTTCGGCGAGGAAGAGGAGGGTGGGAGATTACGCTCAGGCCACGATCCAAAAGCCGAGGCTTTTGGATCGTGCGTTCGCAATATGCGTTCACAACGTTAATTAGTGCAGCCACCCACGAGGTCCGTTGGTGCCATCAGAAGCTTCTTCTACTTTGGAGCAAAATTCTACTTTGGGGATCACACACAAGAACAGACAAACAGATGTGTGTTTGTGTGTGTTTATAGCAACTCTCTAAGCATTTACCAGCTGTTTACATCACTTTAAAGACGAGTTGGCAGCTTGTTAGGACCTGATAAGAGAGCCAGCAACATTTAGTAAGAAGGCCGCAACTCACAACTCCCATTTAGTGACAAATACTGAAAATGTGTATATTCTGTATATCATAGTGCGGCTTGAAACCAAACCAGAGTGACCTCAAAAAGGCAAAACTCTTCATCATGTCAATAAGCACACATGAGATGTTCACACTTTTTTCAAATCCAGTTTATTCTTTCTCAGAAAAAAGGAAAGGCATAAAGAAAGACAAAGGAAGCAAAAATAGTGAATTTTCCACATTCGTCTCCCATTTTATAAGCACATTACAACCCAAAAAAACAGTTCTACACTAGAATGTAAGTGAAAAGCAAAAGAAAGGGGTTAAATAAAGTTTTTTTTAAGATACATAATATTCATTCATTATGCATTTTCTGTTCATTCCTTCCGTAGTCCACCAGGAAAATGTAAAGTAATTATTTGCTGATTTTAAATGTCAGCTCTCTGCCCCTTTCCTCCTCTATGGCAAGAAAGAGGGAGGGGAAGACAGACGGAAAAAGTAGAGCAATCAATATGGCGAAAGACGAGATAAGTAAAAGAAAGGCGGAGGAGAACGCATGTGAGCTCTTCGTGTTAACTAGAAATAAAAACATGAGGCCTAAAAAGGAAGTGAAATTATATTACTGACAGAAGAACAGTTTGCATCACATTACTTTTAAATGTGGAGAAGTAAAATGAAGGCCTAAGACATTATGCGAAACCTGAACTCTAAACAGCCTTCACGCGTCTTAAACAGGAACCTCCACGCCGCCGCCACCTCCGCCCGAGTCCCACCTCAACAACAACGGCCGATCCCGCCCGCGTGCGCTCAATGTGAACAACAGCCGAGCACGCAAAACGAATACAAGGTGTGCATATTTTTGTAAAAGTATGGAGATGTGTGGAAGTATACAACGCAGAAATGTCTGGTTGAGTCTGAAAAGTGTTCGCAAATTTCCATATACGTCACGTCAGTGTCGTCGTCCGTAAGTCTGTACATACCTAGCACACGCGACCCACACGTTGTTAAAGACCTGTGTGTGGGGAGAACGTGTCTTCGTGCCGTAGGGCTTCAGGGACGATGAAGACGGGAAGAGAATCTGTCGCAATTGAAGTCTCCATAAATCGCATCCCGGCGTCGATGACGGATCCGTGTGCAATCCAAGGACAACCGGCCCATGTGTTTGAATCCGGCTCACACGGCAAGTTCCTCGATTGGGACTTACAATACCCCCCCCTCCCCCCCACCCCTCTCAACCCACCATTTAACAGAGCAGAACCCCCTTCGGAATAACCTTACAGCAAACAAACACAAAGGAGCCAAAAGGTGTCTTGTAGATAAAAGGAGAAGAAAGTTGGTGGGTGTTGCAGATTGGGCTTTGATATCCTGAGGTGGATGATTAACAGATGTTCCTAAAGGGATGTGGGGTAGTGTGGGGAGGGGGGGGGGGTAAGACTTAAACTGAGGCTCACTTGCTTGGTTTGCTTCACAAAATCCATGCTTGGCGCAGAGTACAAAGCAGCTCTGTCTGATTTTGAGGTAAAGAGCACAGTCTATAAACCGCGCCAAAGCTGAAGTGTACACAAACCGTCCCTTTTCTCCTCCTCCTCCTTGTCAATCTAAGTTTTCTTTTCTTGAGGTAAAGAGTATAGTCTTACACTGGCTTCCGGGACAAACATTTGTATAAAGCATTGTATTTCTTCTCGTCACTTTACTCTGTTCACACTTGTAGTCGGGAACTTGCAAGAAAAAAGTTAAGAAATTGTATATTTCCTTTGCGCTTTATTGTTCGGTCATTCCTGGGTTGGGGTTTTCCAAAAAGGCGTCTTAGCAGCAGGGATATGATCAAGCGAACGGAAGCAGAAAACAACAGGGGTATAGTAACAGTGGGATAATTTAAAAGAAAGGGTGGAGGTTTGTATCCAAAAAAAACTGCAAAAATCTTGAAAAACAAAACCAAGAAAACAAAATAAAAATCAAACCCCTGACGGTGCGAAGACACCGTCTGAGCACTGAGATTCTTCTGAGGGAACGGCCGCTCAGGAACACTCCTCTCCGATGCGCTGGCACGAGCGGCCCACCTTGCGGTCCAGTTTGACCATCTTCAAGACGGCCTCCTGGCGGCCGCGGCCCAGGTGGTCAAACAGACACTCGTGTTGCTCTGGAAGCCGGTGGAGCATACAGAAGACATAACCTGGAGGGTGGGGGCAGGGGGGTCATGGGTGTACAACAGCGAGAGTGGTTAATTCGCAGAGTTGAGAAAATGACTGCGGCCGAAAGCAGACACTGAACAGAAACCAATATATTACGAAATTTAATCAGTGCATTAAACATCCATTTCTATAGTTAAATTATTTAAAAATGGTTTAAACCCCTTTAAATTACACAAGGGGTAACAAGCAGAACTGGTTGACAAACGCATTCACATTAGACACGACTTTTAAACGGATAGAAGCTTTGTAAAAGGTCCGCTCAAAAGAGAAGACATTCTGCTTCACAGCTTCCTCTTTTGATTCCATTCAACAAAAGGCAGACAACCCTCAACTTTCTCATTGACTCGGTCTCTACAGCAGCACTGTGAACACGAGGCTCTGCCACTGTAGGAAAGAAAGTAGTCAGCTCACTTCGTCTTTAATGCATTCATTAATACACACAACAACGCTGCCGGCATTCAATGAGTGGTGATTAAAAACCCAGTTCGACAGCTGGTTGCTGCGCAATTAAAATGTGATTACAGCGCACATTAATGGAGTAGGAGGAAGAACGTTGTGTAACATGTGAAGCTTTAAAAAGGAGATGGGCTGCTGGACACTGGGGGCAAGAGAGGAAATCCAAACCTCTTTGCTTGCTTACTGCAAAGAGAGTACAGGAAAAAGCTTACGAGTATGAGTGTAAAGGGCCAATTGGAAGATATTTAACAAATACTATGTGGGATAGAAAATACATAACATTATATTTTAAATCCTCCCCCCCCAAAAAAATGCTATCGATGCCGGAAGGATTTCTTTTTTTAGCTGCCTGAAAATATTCAGTGCGATTTACGAAAGATTTTCTTTACACCATTTGTAACAAATTGAAGTTTTTAACACAATTTGTTTCGCCATTGAACAGTGAATTGAGTTGACTTGAAAACATCCCAGAGCTGGGAGGTAATTTATGTTTTTAATGGGTTGTAAAGCATAAAAACCAAACTGTCTTAACTATTTAGAAAAGGCTATTCCACAAAATACACTTCATTTTGTTCAGTCATTGGAAATACCAACTAGGAATAAGATTCTGCTTCTTTGGGATTTTAGATATTTAGCTTTTTGAGCTCTGTTTTACACTCAGACTTTAGACCGATGGGTATTCTAGCTGCTGCGGAAGAGCAACAGTCTACTCAGATCCTCCACTAAACCTTTACTTTCTTCCCCCATTTACTATCTGAAAAGTGTCAGTGCTTTCAACTAGTTATCAGACCTTCTGGCCTTACACTGTGAAACATTTTGCAGAAGCATTAGCAAAGTAATCTGCAATTAAAGCAATAGACCGTTATCACCATAATGGCCCCCATTTCCACTTCGGTCTGTAAAAGCATGTTTTCATAGTGAGCATTGGACTATTAAGGATGGATGGGCCATGCATTAAGTGGCGCCTGGTGGAAGTCGATTTCCAATTTAGAAATTGTTGCGTGGGTTTAAGCAGATGGTCTTTAAGCAGTGAAGAGCTGTGACTTTAAGTACTTTAATTTGTATGCAAACAAGTTGATTAGTTAAGTATTGCTTTAAACCGCATTAGTGCTCGTGGTAATTGGCTTATGTTTTATGTGCAATGTGAAACATTCAGGCTCTCTGTAATTGGTGCCCTAAGGGTAGCAAAGGCACTCCTCCGATCATCGACATTCCCGTCAACACAAAAACAAATGGTCAGGAAGTGGATGCAGTTCACTGCACTCCATTCAATTCTCAAAACTATGACCAATATGGGATTATGTACTCAGGAGGCTAATATTAACCACGGAAACATGTGTCATTCAAGACACACAAGCTACAATAACTATTGTGTACGCTCCCGTGTGAGAGTGAGGCTCTGCTTGTACGGGTGTCAGCGTACATCTGACCATAGGTTAGAACGTGTGTGCCGATGCATGTTCACGTGCATATAGTGTCATCACCGTACCACAGCGACAGGAACCCAGCTCTTGCTGAACCAGCTCTAGTTTGATTTGGCAGCGATGGCAACGCCTGCGGCTCCGCTGTTTAGAGCCACTGCGGGACGAGGACGATGATGACGAGGCGGACAAAGATGACGATGAAGACTCTTCGCCCTCGGGGACGTCGCCCATTCTTGCGCGCTTCTCGGGTGAAACGTCGCTTTCCGACTCAGAGGCTGTAGAAAAAAAAAAAGAAAAAAAAAAGAAGAGAAAAAAAACTTTACAGCAGAAATCTCTGAACAAGCTGCTGTTGCGGTGATCATCTGGATGTTTGGAACAAAATGTAAATGATCAGCGGTTGATATTACACTATGCAATGCAACCAGACATCTCTATCCCACCTGTTTGTACTCTACGGATCAACCATCTCGGTGTTACCTCAAGTGTGCTTTGGAGATGAATAATTCTCTCATATTAGACAACATTCAACCCAGCACCAGAGACATGGAGAGCTTGTGGCGGGTTTTTCTGTTCGGCTGGAATCTAACGTCAGCTTTTTCTCATCAATCATGTGGACTTTTCCTCTGGCCTGGCCAAATGCTGATCAGCACTCAATAAATCTCAGAGAATTAGGCCAAGCTGAGCAGCCAGATCCCCGTAGCCAGCCTCCCTCGATCCCTATAGGTGCTGTAGCATGTGTGTCTCTACACATGCAAGTGCATGTTGTGTCAGCTTTTCTTCATCCTGGGAAAATCTTTGCAGCCAATTAACGCTCCTCCAATGTCAAAATATAAAGCAAAAGCATTTGAACGATGAACCTCTTTAAGAGAGTTGTAGGTGGCACAAGAGAGCGTCCCGGCTTCAGATCAAAACGCATTTTGAGAGGCAGGAACAAGAGAGCCTACAACTCAGCCACATCAAGGTTCAAGTGATGCCGCGTGCGCATGTGTTTGCTCACATGATCCCGCTGCAGGAGACAAGGGATCAACGTGTTCACACACCGCTGCTGAGCATCGCCTGCTCTGCGGTTGTCCTACGTTGTGTGCATGTTCTCACCGGTGTTTGCGTTCCATGTAAACTAATGGGGACGCACAATAAAGGGAGCTTTACACCACAAATTACAGAGTTTGGAGATCCGCCTGGTTGAACTTATTTCAATAAATAATAACTCTACGAGTGTAGAATAAATAATCATCCTCCGTGTTTCAGTTCTGCCAGGAGAGCTTTAATTTGGCCTTTCTTCTTACGTTCTCTTTAATAATGCAAGTCTATTTTTTTTTTTATTGGTAGAATCAAACATAGGAGCATCGTGTTGTGATGTGACAAAGATTTAGAATATATAATATATAGACACACACCTCAATAGTCAGAATTAAATCTGGCACATTTGCACCTTTTCACAGATAAGATTGCCTTCCCAGTATCCTTCCCCCCGGCTGTTTGCACTGGAAGTACAATTAACCTGGCTAGTTGGGATCAATCCAATGTTGTTTATGCTAATTCGTCCCCCATTCCGATACCTTAAGTGGACAAGCACACAAGCAAGAAAAAAAAGAATGGACATTGTAATGGCAGAGCTGAGGCATACCTGACTCAAAGGAGCGTTTTGTGGGAGTGGAGAGTGAACTGAAGACTGTGTCTGTGCTGGATACTTCTGAAAGAGACATAGTGAGAAAAGAGAAAGGGGGAGCAAATGAGAAAAATCAAATGAAAGAAGAAAAGATGATTTAAGGATAACAGTTTGTTGTAACTGTTCTCATTTAAATGTGAGCCTAAATCAAAGGTCTTTGGGATATATTGATTTAGAAAATAGGGATAAATAATGCCACAATAAATCATCTAAAAACAGAATACTGTGGTGCTGTTTTCAATAATCCTCCAGCTTTTTTTCCCTTTCAGAAAAAGACATATCTGGAAGGTAGACGGCCGAAGCAAAGCTTCAGTTCGAAGAAAAACTAAAAGTTAGAACCAATGATCTGTTGCCATTGCCCTAAAACATTGTTCAATGAATATTTGCAGATATATTTTCATATAATCATTAACGTGTTACAGCTAGAGTAACAAATAATAAGTAAAATCTTTAGTTCTACAAGGTTCTTTACCCATGGTATACTTTTGTAGATAAGTGGAAGTCTTAACTTGTTGATGGTGCATCAATGAGTGATCATGGAGGAACACGTGTGTCATTTAGTTAGTCAATTGAGTGCAGAAATCTGTGCCAACCCAGAAATAAGTGAGCGTTTCAGCTTCTTTTGACCTAAAGTCACTGAAAAAAGATCTGTGGTTTAACACATGGGTGACAGATTTAAAAACATTTTTTTAACCACATAAAAATAAAGTATGTCAGTCTCGAACAAAAAAACTTTCCTTCGGCCACAGTCTGCAATAATCCACAATCCAGCAGGAAAAAAATCCCATCTACTTTTTATCGAGGCAACAAGTGCGACACCAACTGCGGCGGTTATCCAATAAAAAATGTTATCCCTGCAGCATTCCTTTACCATGTGGGTACTTTCTTTTTATCAGCTTTAATCGTTTACTAGTGTATTGGAACAGAGGATTACATTAGTGTAGGAACATGTTTACACAACATTTCCCACACACTCATTTTATTGTCCCCTCCTCGGCCGGCCTCCACAAAAAAAAAAAAACGTTGTCACTGTATAGCAATGACCGACGCAATGTCAATTGTAGGTGTCCTCGTAAAAGCTTCCCTTCTAAACGGATACCCTTTGCTATCATTCTCTCTCATCTGTGCCACCAGGACAAATATAGCCAGGACGGGGCACGTCGGCTGGAACAAACAAGGAGCAGTCTTCTGCAGGGACACCTCGGCCTGTGAGCTGTAAACTCTTTGCAACACTAAAAACCAAAACCAAGAGTTTGTGCATTAAACATTAAACATTTATTCCTATAATTGCAAGGCATTAGCCACACACCATTTGAATTAAACCGACCACTTTGCGGAAGTAGACTGAGTTAGACTACACTTCAGAGGGGGGATCGTTCAATAGATTCATGGAACGTCGTCACTAATCTGAGATATCAAACAGGATTAACTGCCGCCCTACCGTCCTGAGCCGGTAGAGAAGTCTCTCCCGTCTCCCCTGCTGGCGAAGGGTCCTCTGATGTGCTAGGCATCGTCATCAGCGACTGACTAATGCTGCCGTTTGTTTCAGCGCAGAAGATGTCTGCTTGGTTGCTGCTGGAGCTTGCGGAGGCCTTTGGGGCACAATCATCGTCTGGCGGTTTGTTCTGAATGTCTGTGGGGGAAAAAGGAGAGACACTTGTGAGCATCTGTGAAACACGTTTGAATACATCATTCATCAACTCTGGGCAATCTCTGAATGATGTTCAAAGTCATTTAGAAACTGATACACTGACACAGATCTCAAATGAATATTGTTTTCTGACTCATATCTCTGGCACCGACTGTCAGAATGTGACCTATAGCGAGCAAAGTGTGATTGGTACAAATACTCTCAAAAGACTCGAGCAAAAGTCCCACACTTGACTTGACTGAGTATTGAGTTAAGGCAGCGTGTGGTAAACATTGCCCTCGCAGGGTATTATTAGTAAGGAGAAGAACCAGAACTTACCTGAAAAACATTTGGAGCAGAGATTCATAGTTTTGCTCGATCTGAGAAGAAGAGCAGAGAGAGAAAAAGAAACGTGTTCACGAATAGCTCGTATAAAAATCCCAAAACTGCAGTCAATATTATTTTGCTGATGGGTATCCTCTCAACTGAGATGTAACTGTCCTTTATATCTATCTCTGCACAACTTGCACTTTCCTTTTATAAGAAATGTAAATATACAAATTCAGAGTACGAATTAAAAATCATATACATGTTTTAGGAACGCTTCAAGTTACAACTTACAAGCCACGTAGTGCCTTTTAAGTGGGAATATATTTAAATCAACTATCAATCATATATTTAATGTCAACCAACTTGTTGACATTAAAACTTTAAATTGCAGATCATATACTACGCCAATATTCCTGAAGTCACTGTAAACAAGTGGTTGGTGAAGAAAGTCCACAATCTCCTAACAGCTAAACATCTACAGGAGTTGGTGACCAAACTAGCAGGGGAAAAAAAGGGTACGTATATTCATCAGGTGACCAGGATCACCCCGACAATGTGATGTCTATGTGGTGTGTGTGCAGGTGGGAAGTGAGCCTAGTTTGCTAACATGGTAACCATAGAAACCAATTGTGTGTCTAAGCTGGGGTTTTTACATTTTCTAAACAGACTCTTTTGAGATTATGTTTTCGAATCTCCCGGCTTCCCCATTCTAAAAGAGCAGAATAAATAAAGATTCACCCAATTATATTGGTTTAAAGTTACATTTCCATTCATTCCTTTTGTGATGTTTTACATAAATCTGTCAGGAATTTGGTTTTACCGTATAAGCAGTTGTGAATATAATATGATCAAATAGATTTATGGTCTATATATACGGTGAGTCGTCTCTGACTGATAAATATTGCTTCTGTACAAAGTAGCAGCTGTATAGTAAATCAGTGTGGTGGAACAAGTATGTCCAATTTTGCAAAGAAACCGTTGATTCCAAATGAAAATAAATGGGCTTCTCATCTGAGTTGGCAATGTACACAACTGCAGTGACAATTACTGGCTTGATGAAGGTGATCAATGAATGGAGACCATTACAAACCTCATTAACTCGCCCCTTTTACCAGCTACAAACATTATTGCCTTCCAAATCGTTGATATAGATATAAAATAGCGGTTGTTAGGAGGTTGGTTCCCAAAGCTGTGCCGATTTCCGTGGCACAACTATCACAACAGATGGCTGTGGCCTTCCTCTGAGGAGGCTGCTGTCATCTCCTCCCCTGCATTCGTCCTCACTGTCGGTGCATTGAGCGTGACGGTCGCTGCTATCAGTCGCGATCTATTTATTTTGGGCGCTTTGTTGCACACCTTTGTGCTCATTTCCAAATGTAGGGTCAGCTGCAGTCAACCTGGGGGCTGTCTGTCTGTGTCTGTCGGTCAGTCAGTCAGTCTGCCGGTGTGTGGTCTCGGGTATAAAACGGAAAGGAGGAAGCAAGACATAAGAATGGAGGGAGAAAACTAATCATGAGACACGGGCAGGGAGGAAGCCGGGTCCTCGGTGAACAAGTCATATCCTGTTGTCACCATTATAAATCAGAGGTAATCAACTCTGATTAATTAAGCAGCTGAAAGCGGTGTGGAAAGATGAGAGAGAGAAAATGCTGCCTGCTTGTTATGCCGAGTGAAGTTTAAACAGAGAACACAGTTGGCCCACTGCTGTTACTAATGAGAATATCTGATTGGAACAGACAGGAAGATGGGCTCCGTTACCTCGGTGATAAAGTTTGAGTGACACAAAGGAGCAAAGGCTCGGATGAGTGAGAAATGTTTTTGAAGCGAGTTAAATGAGAATAGCGGGGAAGTTCAAAATAACTTCAGAAATACGGAGAGAAGTCTGTTAGTGGAGAGCACACTGTCTGTTTAATTTAATCACGTACAGAAGCAGCACAATGTCTGGTGTCTGTTGGGAATGAGATCGCATCAGAAAGTGGCTCAGCTGTGTTTTGTTTTACTGGGGGAGGAGATATGTCAGTTATACATTGTAACATATCCAGAGGCTTTGCTTTGCTGAGGGGCCCTTTGACAGAAACTGTACGGGCAGCACAAGCTTCCACACGCCAAGGATTCAAAACAGAACACTTCAATGTAAAAAAAGC
The DNA here is from genome assembly GCF_964276395.1 of Gasterosteus aculeatus. NCBI lineage: Eukaryota > Metazoa > Chordata > Actinopteri > Perciformes > Gasterosteidae > Gasterosteus > Gasterosteus aculeatus. Next base: position 16,145,103 of record NC_135700.1, on the reverse strand, counting down.
ATGCATTTGATACCTTTGTTGATCTAAATCATTTTTTTATGGATACAAATATGGGGCTGAAACTAATGAAACTGCTCAACTAATCCAGCAATTTGCAAATAGCCTTGGGAACAGAATTCTCATTACTTATTAGTGTTATGAATCGTTTTTTGCCAATATGAAATCACTAAAATAGTTTGGTACAGTTGAAGTATGGACCTTAGGGAAAGGGGGAAAAGAAGTAACCCTAACCCGTCCTGTGTGAAGACAATGCAGCCTCCTGCTCTCAGGCAGAAATAACAAGAGAGCGAACGAGCTGCTAAATGTCAGATGTATTTGCAGTTTATGAGCATCACAGCATCAATCACAACCATACATGGGGCACCCGAATTGCCTCTTCAAACAATTTTGAGGCACAAAGAGACATGTAAAAAAAATGTAAAAAGAGACAGACGACACGCAAGTACCCTGATGCAATGAAACAATCTGAAGGGACGTGCGTTTCACACGTCACACAATTTCACAGATCCGAAGCAGACAAAGCAACTCACAGGTGATCGCAGCCACTTCCCGTGTTTCCATCCAAAACCCAAATGATACAATGCAACAGTCCTCCTCCAATATGGAAGATTCAAGAAAGATTTTTCACTACAAAGCATTTGAGCATTAAGCAAGTCGGGCGGGATTTCTACACTAAATCTATGGTAGCCAGACAATAAGGCATGCCTTATTTCAAAGGCCTCTCCTAATACCGGTGAGATACCAGCCTCAGTGCATCAAGTGTACCCTCAATATCCCACAATCCATTGTGCTTTTCTCAGTTGTGTAATGAGACATCCTGTCTGACTAATAGATTGTATCATCACACATGTTCTTCAGCTCATTATTAATTACTTGTAGATTGTCACCTTGAAAGAGTCATGATCATGTTCCCTAGGGAGTTACACATGAATTCAGCTTAAACAGTATGGCGATGATAACTATTAGCCAGGTACACGGTTTGGATACGGTTCATTAAGTAAAACAATTTAACTTGCACTGGACACGCTGGTGTCCTCATACTTTGCACCGCATGATGTGTCAGCGATCATAAACTCTGAAGTATTACACTTAGTGTTGACAGAGACTAAATATCAACCAAAAATCATTTCCATCATTAGTATCGGTCTACAGAAAATGTTTTTAACTAATAAATCACCTCTCTGGTCCATAAAAATGTGAACATTTGTCAACATTTTGTCCGGCTAACAGTCCAAAGCACAAATATATCCAGTTTACTACAATGTAAAAGTAAAAAAGAAAACGTACATTTAAAAAGAGGAGCCCACAAATTCATGTTTTGCTGCTAAAGACGTAATAGACTTTCCTACTGCACTTTCAATTGCTTCTGTTAAAAATGTACGGAGAAATTAGAAAATCACAACATCTTAATTTGTGAACACCATCTCAGATGTCAATCACACATCATTATCTAACAATTTAATCAAAGCATTGGAAACTACTGCATATGAAATTAATTTAGCATTAGTGACTGGGTAAATGATGGGTTAAAAAAATCTCAAGGACAGACAGACTTATGTTACAGTGATTAAATAATCAGGGGACATATCAGTGACTTGTCAAAACGGGCTGCTTGATTGTTGATTTGGTCAAACGAGTTGCAAAGTTAGGTTGAACCTGTTGAAAATGTGAAGTTTATAGAACGTATAGAAGACTGTAAGCAACGGTGGAACTTTTTGTATTACCGTAGCAACCAGGAAATGCCTCATTGAGACTAAACATCTCTTTTTCACAAGGCCAAGACAAAAGCACTGCTCAAGACAGTTACAGAAAATGTGATATCATGTATATATATTCAACTTACTGGCTACGCTTTTTGACTGAACACTTTAAAACTAGCTAGTTTCTCGCCGCTGTCACGTCACCTGGAGGGCTTATCCCCTCTCTCCCCCGGTACAGGAGACGGTTAGGCCAGCTGGGACTAGCTAGCAGCTAATGCTACAAAACAATGGGGAGGGGGGTAACAACAAGAAAAGCAGCTCATCCCTGTTTGAGCTGCTAATGCTAATGGCTAGCGACTAAAGCTAGCGGTTGCCTGTAGAACGAAAGCCTCGTCCGCCCAGGCACGTGAGAGTTATTTCGCCTTACCCCCAGAAACCACAGTGGCAGCGCGGGGGTACAACGGTGACGTTACTCGGAGGCTTGCTGCCCTCGCTGCCCGTGTCCCCCATGTCGGTCTTTCGCGTGAGGCTCTCGCCGTAGCAGGTGAATCCGGGGTCGGAGTGAGGGCCTCGTATTTGTGTTCAGGTCTCCTGGTTTTGACAAGCACGGACTCAATACCGCGGCCGCGGTATCCCTTCGATACCGTCTCACCGGGACGAGGAACGGTTTGCCGACACGAGCGGCCACTGACTCGGTGTAATTATAACAGCTGAAATCGGCGCTGAAAGACCGGAGCCGTCAAAGCCAGCGACGGGCACAGCCACCGGGGAATCCTGGGCCGATCAGCTGGAGTGAGGCGCGAACCACTACTGTAGAGAGGCGGGGGGTGTCAGCAACTAGAGGGCCAAACTTAACGCGGATGTCACCGAAACTAACACAAGAAAGGGAATACAACTGTCATATTTTAACTAGTGAATGTGCTAAAATATTAATTAAACTTGTGAAAGTTCATTTTAAAGGTTTAATCTACAAAGGTACTTTGCATAATATGGTTTGATCCGTACAAACCTATCTTCTTACTACTAGAAAGCCCTTAACACGATTTTAAGGGCACCATTTTCTTCTGTTTCATGCACATTTCTTGTAGGAACATTAGATTCAGGAAATATCTGCAGTTATTAAACCAGACCCAAATTTAAGTTGTAATGTCATGCCTCAACTGTCATCGTGCCTGTGTATGTTGCTTGTATGATGGTTGATGTGATGTGTTCTTAACCTGTTAAAATAATTGTTGTAATAAAAATTATGGCATTTTATTGTGTTTTTTTTATTGGTTTCTACAGCCGTAAAGGTAAACATTCCTAATGTGTCCCAGTTTATTCCCAATTGCAGTGCAAGAATTGTGTGAAAGAAATAGTTATGTCACAAAACTCACATTTGGGCCAAGCCTTTAGTACTGTACATGCATTTTATTGTTACAGAGCTTTTTTTTAAATTCCCATTAGCTGACTGTAAGTAAGCATCGACCTTAACTGTTGCCTACTTCAATGCAACTCTGTTTAAATGGCCTTTGCATTAGTTATGCTTTGAAGTGGTGATTACCTCATGAAGATCTCTGATATATATGCTGCATTTGTATGTTAACTTGTATGCTGACTTTAGCACTAAAACAAATCAACACAATAATGTGAAGTAGCAATTGGTCTGTAGTTTTCACTCATTTTCAGTTGCTAAATGTCATTAACTGACTGAAGAAAAATTATTCTGTATCCTGCTGACATAACAGACAATTACCGCAGTTTAGTTTCCTGCTTGGAAATGGGTCTGGTTTCATGTATACAAATATCAATGGTGATGTCTGCGACAACAGAAATAGCATCAATGAATCCTGTTTTCACGTGAAAATGACTTTGAGAAGAATGCCACACTTTACTTTGGAGCCGGGGGGTTTGTATTCCCCTAAGTAAAACCTGTCAAGGAGTAAAGCTTCAGTCTGCAGGGAAGGACAAGTGGGCCCTTGGTGGACTAAAGATAGATAGCTGATAGTTCATTAGCTGGTTCGGCATGGGGAGGGGTATACCGCAGAGGGTTGCAGAATCTTGAGAGCCCATATTCCAGCGCAGAGCCAAACAATGTTATTTTTTCCTCTCAGTAACAATCGAAGCTAAACTTTTCTCTCCTGACCCATTGCCGCCATCATGCTTTCTGTTTTGGATGGGATATGGTTTCAAATAAACAGGTAATGGTAATTAAGTGTAGTAAACATGGCCTCGGCTAGCCCCAATTTTGGCCCGCAGTGGAAAAGTGGTATTTGCTTTTCTCCCCACAGTCCAGCCTCGGGCTGGTTACCCTCTAGAGATTTGCACAACACCACTTCAAAGACAGATCCCCTTTTTCCCTCATACGCTTCCCTCTTCTGCCATAAACACAAGAACTTAAGGAATTAATTAGACACTGGATCAAACACTGGTTGGTAAATGTAGCTCACTGAAGATACCATGAGTAGTATAATCACATGTTGGGTATCCCCTGCCATGCAGCGTGTATTTGAAATGTATGTGGTAACCTGTATTTTTATTTCAGATCCAGCATGACAGTTTACACTGGCAGGTCTCTTAACCTCTCTTTTACTCACCCAGGAATACAGTTATGGATATTCTGCAGGCTTTGCTCCTCACACCAGAGGACAGCACCACAGCTCTGTGAAGAAAACTGTCCTCGATACAGCAGCTGCTGCTCCAAGGCTTATTCTCTACAGAGAGTTTCGGTCACAAAGCCAACTCCCAAATTCCTCTCATGAAAGAATCCGCAAGTTGTGGATAAAATGTCTGCAACACTACACGGTGTTTATGTTAAAGGAGAAGAGGAGTTGTTTTCCAGAACATTTTGGGTTTCGTTTGCGGTGACCCAGTATGTTCTATTCTCTATCCAAGGTGTTACTTCAGCTCCATTTAGCCCCCCGTGTACCCAATATAATATCTTTATTTATGGATAGAGTAACAGATTGCGGCCGGCACTCTGCACGCTGATTATTCAGCTACACTGGCATGAATGCACGTGTCGATAAAGAGAGTTGATTCACGGCTGCTAATATGAGAGGCGAGCGCTCTACAACAAGCTATAGATGGATTGAATGGGAAATCTATGGAAACACATTTGTCCATAAATGAAAAAATGTCTTATCTTTTAATGCTGTGCTGAGATAGGCGGGCTGTGTGTGTTTGACTGGAGGACAAGCTATGTGTCAGAGGTTGTGGATTTGTTCTGATGGGGTAAATCAGAAAACAGAATAACCCATATTATGGATTTGAACAAGTGGGCTGATTATGTGGATATTGGTGCAATAAATAAACAGTAATATTTACAGATCATTAAGTTTTAGGGATAATTAATCCTAACAAAATGACAGAGAAATCCTGCCAGTTGAAAAAAGAGTAAAATCTAGTGAGACAGCTAATGTCTGTTTTATATCATTACTCAAGTTCAGTTTATCAAGCTACATTTTTGCAACACAGTCAGTCAGGGAAATGTATTGCACTTGCACTGTGTTTTGATTCAACTCAGTCCAATTAAGTACAAATTCCTTTTTAATTAATGTGACATTTTTAACCGCACACAATCTCGTTGACATGTGGGGGGGGCATCTTTGATAAGATCATACCTTGGCTGGGAGGCAGCAGTAGCTCTAGGTAATGTTTAGAATAAAGAACATCTCACAACTTCTTTCTTTACCAATTCGCAGCTATTAACTACATCCTCTTCAGCCTTTTACACACACAAAAGCAAACACGCACACATCGACCGTCCAGCTACCCACCGTGTGCAGAATGCGTAGTGAAACCACCCATGCATCAGTCGGGGGGAGCCAGCGTAACCATCCAACTATCTGCAGATCAAAGAGCCGCTAAACACCCAGAAAGTACAGCGGGTGCAAGACTAGAGCCCAGAAACACAGTTAGCAAGCACTGCTTAAAAAAAAATGTATTTACTTAATAATTTATTTACGTAATATTTACTCTTTCTCAATCCCTGACATTTTTTGCACACAAACACACGTGTGCATATATGCGCATACTCATTTAGTCAAGTATACATTATAAAATAACACAAATGCTTATTCTAGTGTCACCCAATTGTTGCGCAAACACACACACACACAGTAAAATGAACTGAAGTTTCACCTGAGCGTGAGTGTTCAGGATGATATCCACTGATCTCTAAGTTGCTCAATTTATGTTAGCGAAGATCAAAGGGAACTCAGAGAAAGTCCTGACAGGAGAAAAGGGGAGAGGGAGGAAGATTGATGGGAGACGGGTGTGAGTGAGAGAAAGGCCGGCAGAGATGAAGACAGCGAAAGAGATGGAAAGCAAGACAGCTAGATGTAATCTAGAGTAAAGTAAGAGATGGTAATTCACATCGATATTTAGATTTCCGCTGTAATTGATGGCCTCCGATGTTGAAGTCATTGAAGAAGTCGTTAAGGTGGAAAGGTGAGAAAACAGAGGTCAATTCGTTTGTCATTAATGATCAGCAGCACTATTCAACTGCCGCAGCGTAAATATTCCACATCTGGAAAGGGTTGAACAGGAAGGGAACAAACAAATTCACATTTTAAGATTGGTCAGCCTGTGTTTTGTGTCTTTGACAGAGAGAGACGGAGGGACAAAAGGTCAAGGTCCCAGGAGTGTGAATTGATGGATATTTCATAAATTAAATCAATATGTGGCTTCTCCCACTCATTAAAGCATAACTACGAAAGTTTGCAACACAAAAAATGCATTTATCTCACATATGAAACATTGAATTCATAAGCAATAAAACACATACGCTTGATTTAAAACTACAGCCGGACTTGGTCTGGTAAAAAAAATAGCTTACGTTGGCTAATTTTAGCAAACTTAGCAAACATTAGATTAGAATATTGCTGTGTAACTAAGTTACTGGGTTGATTTTAAGACTATTTTCATCTTGTTCTACTGTTCTAGTACATTTAATCAATATTATCCCATAAGGGCCAATGACAATATTCAGCCACTTTTACATAATCACCATTTAAGTAAACCTGCAATGTTTCCTATCTGGCAGGAAAACAAGACGGACAAAAAAAAAAGCCGTCAAAGTTATTAATGAAACATTTGTGAGAGAACAGTCATTTGAAACATAATAATTCATATGAAGAGCACTTTTTCATAATCTTCTTAACACTAAAGGCAATGCCAGGACATTTCTGGGAGCAGTGCCAGGTGGGGGGTGAGCAACAAATCTTGGGAATGTGTAGAAGTGTAGATGCGGCTCCTCTACTGTAAAAGGATCACAGTGTACATGAAATGGCTCCGGCTCACTTCACCACTGCTTATTAAAGTGTGCCCTCCAATGGAGGAAAACAGGTCATGTTGACAATAGACTCCTGTGCAGGATGTTTACGGTAGGTGATACTTGGTCCTTTTTCCCCCCGCCTTTGTGAAGGCGCTACGGAAATACTATTTTTCACAGTCAGACTTTATTCGACCTTCCCTCTGTCAGAGGGCCGACTGCAGACGTATTTAAACTCTGAAATTGCAGACATTTATCAGAGTTGAACGGAAATTATTAAACAAAACACACAATGAAGCAAGCGGCAGATAAGTCAAATATCAGAATCGGAAGGCCGTCAGATAAACCCTGAGCGGCTTTAGTTCCGGAAATTACAAACCCAAACTTTTGCAAATTGATTTCTTTTTCTTGAAACAATCAGAACAAGTGCAGACATCATTCGTAGCATATGTGCCATTACTGGCACATTATAATACCGTTTTTTGGAAAGGTCGCTGAATGATTACAGGGTACCGAATGCTAATTCTGTAACTGATTGGAAAAAGCGCAGTAATGGCGTGATAATAATATGCAGATGAGTTTTCATCAGAGCTGTCTATCCATTAATGAGATAATATTTGAATGTACTGTACGTGCATGTGTGTGTGTGTATGTGGGGGGGGTCCATTTAAGCGAGGCTGCATGCATATGTACAAAAAGTGTGTATGTTAGAGTGCAAATTCACTTTCATCAGAATATTTAATGTTCAATCAGTCTACCACTGCACTAATGCAAAGTTTGATTAAGACGAGCTGCAATTGGAAATAACTAGAAAGGAAGCAACTGAACTTTATTATATCACCACCAGCTTACACATCCAGTTCATCTGCTTTTAGGAGGGTTATAAATCCTGGAAGATTTTGAGTTTGTATTTTTAGTTGTAATGCCTGTGAGCTCTGTCAGTACGAAGCATCAGGGAATGAAAAAAGAACCAGATCAATTTGTTTACTGCATCAAGGCTTTTTGACTTTGTTATAAAATCGGGTTGAAATTATGACCTTTGTGTTGTGAGGGTCGATTTCAACATAGTTATAATAATAAGAGCATTAAGTGCAGCCAGCTCCTCTCCCAGTGATGTGAGCTTTAGGGGATTCTCATGTTGCCTTGTTATGCAGTATACCTGCACTAAAACAAAACAAACAAAGACGGGTATTTACGGACATGTGAGGACAATCCAGTAAAGACTTGGTGAGTTGCAGAGTCCCCAACTGACAAAGAAAAGGCCCAGTATTACGGGGAAATTAAGGGGAAAGGGACACTTTGGATCCCGGGAAAGATTTGTGTGCCTTTTTCTAAAGTGTGACAATGTCAGACCAGCGAAACACAATCTGTGTGCAGCTTAACAAATTTAGCAGGGCTGTATTCATGAGGTGCTTCTTTTGCCCGGCCCCCCACACCGTCAGCAGTGAGATGGATGATTCCCCTTCTTGTCGAGCTCAGTGAAAGAATTCACATATATTCAACATTGCTACATCTTCAACTACCATGGGACCTTAGTGAGTTACGTGTGTATCTAATAATTATATTTCGTAACCACACAAAGGTGTCCCTGTTACATTTAATCAGAGCCCTGAACTCCATGGACACTGAATGGGAAATTGTTTTCGACCATCTCAAAAGGGCCCCCACGTCAAAGACGCACAAGCATTCTGCTTTTTTTTCTTGTAAATTCAGAGTGTTTTTACTTTTTTTCTATCCAGGGTCAAAATGAAAAATGCTTTTCTTTCATCCTTGGACCCAATGCCCATTAAAGAGTGATGAAATATAGTGTAACTGCTAGTCTCTGTTCATTGCAACATTTTGAAAAGGCCAAAAACATCGAGGAGGAGGAATAATAGATTTAGCCATGCTTTTTTTTTTTTTGAGTCACCGTGTACAGAATCACAACTTTTCCACATGTACTTAGCCTTCATTCAGCACATTTACGTCAAAATTAGCATCCCGTACTGCAGAAATGCTTCACTTTGAAAACCCTGGGATTGAAAAAAAGAGATCCTGGTTGACTCCATGCACGGAGAGGCTTTGTGCCACCAGAGGGCGTTGAAGACCAAATGAGGTTTCTGCAAAACCTTCTGTTCTTTTTGAAACTCCATAGTGTTGACTTACAGTATACTGTGTATACGTAGAGAAGCATTTCCTTTTCTTAGATCTCCTCATTCTGCTGCCTACGGTATGATTTATCAAATACTGACAACGACCATGAAGACTACCGCTCACTCCTTTTACCCTTTGAATATTACAGCTTCCACTACCAATAACTACAATAACTTATACCACACCATATGGTATATGGCCATATATTATTCAAAACATAGTACTATTACTAGTGTATGAATATGATAATGGAAGCACAGTATCAGGTTGCAGTTTTGTTTAACAATGCTGTACTGACATCTGGTGGACAATTGGGACCTTGGTATAGTCAAATCAATTATTTTTGTAGATTCAGATGTAAAAGATTGTAAAGTTTCCCTGCAGTAAGCCTCTCACACCCACCAATCCAAGAGTTCTTTGTAGCTTTTTTCCACATGGTTAAGTCCATAATGTTTAGACTATCAGATTCATAACCATTTATCTTCAGTTGTGTAGTCGAAAACAAATATATTATTTCATAATACTGCATAATCACACTCCACTAACTGTGTGTGACTGTACCTTGAGAGAGCCTGTAACCCTACAATAGAAAGTATATGATGTAATAGTCAGGTCAGGGAAATACAGTGCGGTTATTTGCTCAAATCAGAAATACACAAAAATGTCCACTTTGTGCTCAATAAGATGTATATATTTAATAAACACCATAGCTTCCACAATGCAGCTTTGCTTCAGTATGTGTGAAAGCATCATTTCATAACGCACAAACATCCTGAAAGAAACTTTGACGTTTCAGTTTACAATCACAGGAGCAGCATAAATGTTGTTGCGTGATCTACTGAGTGATCTTTGCAATACATTTAAGATGTTTCGCCCTTCCCCTTTTTGCAAGTGCCGATGCCTGCATACCTATGACCTAGCAGCGACACATCAGGTGATCTTTGGACCAGTAAAAGGTTGAGTCCCCTCTCATTCGGTTTTGTCAGGAGGAACTACCTCCATCAGCAGCTGGAGATGCATGGTGATGGGCCCTAAAGGGGAATGGAATGCATGACCTTTCCATGTCATCAGAGCAATGCAACACTCTATCCAATGCTTTACTTTCATGCCTTTTGAGCACACTATTTCCAATGTTATTCTATTCTGATGGTCAAGAACAAAAACACATATTTCAATAACTCAAACTTGAGAGTAGACTTACTCATCAGTTTGCACGCCCAGTTGACCTTGCGGTAGACGAAAGGGTAGTAGAGGAGAAGTCCACTAAAGATGAAGACAGCACAGTAGAGGTATTCCATCTCCGGCTTATCAATGATGGGAGCCAGGACCAAGTAGAAGGACACCAGGACTATCAGGCCCGGTATGACAATCGGCACCTTTGGGTAATCACACAATCACACTACCTCAAAACAAAATACGGCTTAGACTTGACACTTTCACCAGTTCATGCATCTAAAAACAACTAATACAACAGCCGATTGAGAGACAAAAATATACAAATAACATCAATGCTACTGCCCAGTGGGGTGACAAAATAAGACTGTATTTGCAAAAGAATAAAGCTTTTATTTGGGTTTCAGTTAAGAACTTTGGATTTTGAAAATTGAAGAATTGAAGACACCTGATTGTAAATAAGAAACAGTTTGCAACTCCAAGTTGACAAGACACCTTACGGCAGGCACAAGCCTGCTGAGTCAAACAACTATAAAAGATAGCTAGCCTCACCTTTACTGGTCGATGGAGCTCCTTCCTGGTAAAACGCATGACTATAAGACCCAAAGCTGTTAGCCCGTAAAACACCCATTGAGCGAAGCTGAAGTAGTTAATGAGAGTGTTGATGTCAGCTGGGATAATATAGATAAGAGCTAAAAAACCCTGAAACAGAGAGAAAAATGTATTGTTACTTAAAATGGAAACAGCGCCGGGAGTTAATCATTTATCTGACCTTCTGGGATAAACTGATACAGGAGATCATTCCTGCCCAGTGCAATAACACTTTACAATAAATCATCAATAAATCATCTCTGGCTGCTGCTCTTTCTCTTTCTCTTCTCCTTTTACAAATTATTATTATTGTCTCTTTTTGAATGTTATTCTTTTGTTTCCGTTTAATTTATTTAATTTAATTTAATTTAATAATTTAACATTTTTATCTTATTATATTGTATATAATGTGTATCTTTTTATTCTATTTTCTTCCCTGTACATGCTGCTGTGATACCAAAATTTCCCTCTTGAGGGATCAATAAAGTATTAATCTATCTATCTATCTAAACATTGTAAAATTCAATTTTTTATTACAATGCACTGTTGAAATTCCCAAAAGTTTTATTTGAGATTTTAATTATAACAAGCATAAAGTGAACAACCATGCAGAAGTTTATACAACCAAAAAGTCACATGATCATTAGAGACCTAATTGAAATGTATGCAAAGGCAAAAAGTGTGACTCACATTGAACATGAGGGCAGGGGCTGGAGAATAGCGCTTCAGGCTAATATAGGATAAGATTTTAACCATGTGACCCTCTCTCCCAGATACATAGGCCAGTCTGTGAGAAGAGAGAAATAGCTTGAACAGTATCTTCTTTCTTTTTTTCGATTTCCAAGATCATTTCTGTCAACTTTTGTCATTTCAACTTCTTGCGGATTAGGTTTAGGTTTCAGGTGTGTATTTTCCAAATAATGTGACAGTATATTGCTTTTACCTGCCAGCGGTGAAGCAGCTTCCATTGGCAGAGCCGAATGTAGAGAAGACTACAAAGAGAGGAACAATCCAAGACACTGGGTAAAGGACTCGGTCTCCAAAAGTCTAAGAAAACACAAACAGACCCTTTAGAAGATCCAAGCTGAGCACAGTGAAAAATATATTGAATAAACAAAACGTAACACATACTGTGAATATTTGTCAAGAAATGACATGGCGACTAGTCCTCATTATGTAAATGTATTTTGAATTCAACACCACACTGAAAAGTCAACACTGACTACTTCTCAAACTCATGACTGAACCTTTCTCTAACCATGGCAGACTTGCTGCTTCTTACCAGAGCAACAGCTGGAGACAACAGCAGTTCAGAGGCGGTCATGACAGTGAAGTATGCCACGTTGACCAACACGTAGCAGACAGATACCAAAGGGATCCCTATGAGGATGGCCAGTGGCAAGTTCCTGAGAGGAGGGAGTTGTCAGACATGCTGCATCAACCTTTCATAACAACTATCACAACTTCATATTTCAAATACAAATAGTAAAAGTACCTCTTGTCTCACCTGGATGGCTTTTTCAGCTCTTCTGTAATGAAATTCAGTTGATTCCTAAGTAAACAAAACACAAGTTAACTTCAAAAGGTGGCATGGTGCCATAACATAAGAAATAGTACCTGAACCTCTTCATATCTTACTCTCTCCCACTCTCTATAACTAATGACCCTCCCCCATTGATTGACTTTGTACCTGTTTGTCGCAATATTCGCTCCCTCTCTCACTCCTCCCTGGCATCCTCTGTTCTATCAGCTCTCCCTTCTACTGACTCCGTCTCACTCTTGCATCCGACTCTCCTCTCAACTCTCCTCTCAACTCTTTCCTCCTCTCTAGACTCTCTCCCTCTCTGCCCTCTTACGACACGACGGACCGGCAAATCCCCTCCGGCTCCATGGCTGTCTCAACCGGTGCGTGCCATGAGAGCCACCATGCGAGCATTGGAAAGAAGATGGCGTAAATATAAACGACCTGATGACCTGCTTGAATTTCTCTCCACTCCTCTTTTCTGCTCCTATCTCTGCTGCCAAAAGCTCTTTCCACCAATCCAGAATTGAAACTTCATTTTCTAACCCCCAAAAACTCTTTTCGATCTTCTCCAACCTCCTCGAACCCCCTAGCCCTCCTCCCCCCTCCACCCTTCTTCCGGGTGACTTTGTCAACTACTTTATCAAGAAAATAGCTGACATACGCTCCTCTTTATCAAACCCACCTCCTACTTCTTGCATCCCACTGACTTCACCTCTACCGCCCTCACTTTCCTCTTTCACCCCCCAGTCCCCTAACCAAATTCTTACCCTAGTAACCTCTGCCCGTCCGACCACCTGCCCTCTTGACCCCATTCCATCCTTCTACAATCTATCGCACCTGACCTTCTTCCTTTCCTCACCTGTCTCATCAACAATGCTCTGTTATCTGGCTGTTTACCCAATTCTCTGAAGGAGGCAAGAGTTATGCCGATGAAACCCAACTAATTCTCTCCTTCCCTCCCTCGGACACTCAGGTGGCGGCACGGATCTCTGCCTGTCTAACTGACATCTCTCAGTGGATATCCGCTCACCATCTGAAAGTCAACCCTGATAAGACTGAACTACTTCTCTTTCCGGGAAAAGATTCTCCGACCCAGGACCTGATGGTCAACTTTGGCAACTCCGTGCTAACACCCACTTTGACTGCTAGGAACCTTGGCATCACAGCCAACTTTCCCTGACTCCCAACATCACTGCAACAACACGATCCTGTAGATACACGCTCTACAACATCAGGAGAATATGTCCCCTTCTCACTCAGAAGGCAGCGCAGGTACTGATTCAGGCTCTTCGCCTTCGTCATCTCCCGCCTGGACTACTGCAACTCTCTCCTGGCAGGTCTCCCTGCTACCGCCATTCGACCTCTGCAGCTCATCCAGAATGCAGCAGCTCGACTGGTCTTTAACCTTCCAAAATTCTCCCACACTACTCCACTCCTCCGCTCTCTTCACTGGCTACCTGTGGCTGCCCGCATCCAGTTCAAAACATTGGTGCTCACGTACCATGCTGTGAATGGATCGGGTCCAGCTTACATCCAGGACATGGTCAAACCCGACATCCCGACCTGCACTCTCCGCTCTGCATCTGCAAAACTGCTCGTTCCTCCCTAGATCACGACTCTTCGCTGTCCTTGCTCCGAAATGGTGGAACGAGCTCTCTGAAGACACCAGGACCGCAGAGAGCCTTCACATCTTCCGCCGCAAACTAAAGACACACCTGTTCAGACTCTACCTCGACTAAAGACTAACAAACTGTAGCACTTGTAACGTAACGTGTAATTGTACTTGTAACATCACTCATCTATAGCAAATTGTAAATTGGCTTATTTGAGGAAATTGCACTTTCTTGTTTCTTGGTCTTCTGAGTTTGTACCCCTATGGTTGAATGCACTTATTGCACTTTGGATAAAAGCGTCAGCTAAATTACATGTATGTAATGCAGTTCTATGATCACGTGCATTTGTCTTCTAAAGAATTCAAAAACTTGACTAAACTTCTTCTGTAAAGCAGAAAAAAAGTCTCGAGACTGTGGAGAACAGCTGAGAGGTGGAGAAGGGCTCCAGAGCTTGTCTACAGCCAATATAAGCAGGAAAAGGCTCGTCGCATCGGTTCAGAAAGTACACCTCACTTCACTGCTTTCGATAGGAGCTTGGTCAATGCCATACATCATGTTAAAGGGCAAAGTGAAGTATGACTGTTACCATCCATCATAAGCCCAGAGCCCATTATAAAACGCAAGTCCGATTGCTCCAAAAGATGACGATGTGCCGACAAACGCATTCGACAGGTTCTCAGTGTTTCCTGGACACAAATGTACAACAATACAGATGTATATAGTAATTGTGATTATTTAACGTTGGAAATTTGTAAAAAGTTGTATATTAGTCACTTAGAAAATTAGGCCCACCTTTCGCCAGCATTACAATGCCAGCTACAATGATGACGAGGATGATGAGGAGTTTGGCGAGGGTGAAGATATTTTGCACGTAGCTCGCCAGCTTGACACTCAAACAGTTGACGCTGACGATCAGAACTTAGAAGCAGAAGAAATATACATTAAGATACATTACAAGGGAAATTAAATGCATCTATCACAGTTGAGATATTATTTAAAAATGCATAAATTACTTCCGAAATGTCCCTTTCCCTAATGGACAACTTTATAAAAGAAATGTAATTTGATAAGAATTCAATTGCTTTTCTCTGTTCATTGTTGAAATAATGTCTAGCATTAGTTATTGTTCATCTAGTAATTTTATTCTGTGTTCAGTTGTATATTACACACAACATATTGAAATATACACCAACATCCATTGCAAGGGTGTTAAATGTGTGATCAATAACTTGGGTGTAATATTCTGCTTTTTTCTTTTTTTATTAAAGTAAGACTTACTTATGGCCGCAGCCGACAGACACTTGGTAACAACAAGTGGAGGAGTACAGCCAGGGTAGAAAGGACTGGATGCGTATTCTGCGAAGCTCAGAGTGATGATGGCGAAGGAGGAGGGCTTCAGCACCATTATAGTGGTCCAGGAATAAAGGTAGGCCACGATGGGGCCGAACGCCTCCATCAGATACGAGTACTCCCCCCCCGATTTGGTGATCATGGTGCCAAGCTCAGCGTAGCACAGTGCTCCTGTGTAGCAACACAAAAATACACACAATCATAGAGACAGAGAGAAGAGGAGAGACCCAAACTCATAAGGATGTTTGTAATTCCCTACTTTAGAAAGTTCAACGGAAATTCTGAACTTTCTCCAACCAAAAGGTTCTTGGCTTAAAAAACCCAGCTGCCTCAAAGCCAAATCTATGACAGTAACGTCTTCCCAATGGATAATAATACAACGCAAATGGGAAAAGTGATATAAGAATCCATGTGAAATATTCTCCAAGCAATTTCACATGTGGTTGTTTAAATGGAAAGTAAAAAATAATTAGTATTTAAAATATGATACATTTTAGATTTAAAAAAAATATATTATTTCCTTGTAATTACTTCTAATTGTGCTTGTTCTCACGGTGTTCTTACTGTGCCAATTTTTGTAAATGATATCCGATCTATTTCTTTACTGGGTTTGTTATTTTGGCCTAAGAAGGAATGTTCCGGTCAGCATGATAGGTCATGTTTTAATGCTTTAACGGTTCAAAGTCAAATACGGACATACCAACCGCCACAATATTTTTTTACAGGGACCTTTATAGTTTGATTGAAACAAGTTTATTATCTCATGAAACATAAAGTACTGACCTCCAAAATTAGAAAATGACATGTGCACAAAACTACTTGTTTGCATGTTTTCAGTATGAGGATCTGTGAGCTCGTTTCTATCCAGAGGTAGAAATCAAAGTAGAGAGACTGAAATACGTTTATGTTTATTAGTGTTAAATGACATTGGTCTCACCGAGTGTGGCTAAAACGCCACAAAAAGCCCAAATGAGAAGGCAGGGGCCCACTGCTCCAGAGAACAGCAGAACAGCCTTAGGAGAGATGAAAATGCCCGATCCGATCATCGTCCCCACAATCAGACAGATGCCACTTAGCAGGCCGACCTGAGCACAGAAACAACGGTAGACGTGTTACTTTCACTCTCACAGTGGAATGTCTAGAATTCTATCTTCAATGAAATTCAGTCAAAGGGAAATTTGACAGCTTGACACTGTGCGAATCAGTCGAACATCCGGAGGAAGGCACATCTAATCTCAACAGTCTGTTATCTCCCCACACTGTCACACACTTAAAGGCCACGATGACCCACCTAGTTAGATGAAGGACAACCAAAGCTACAAAGGGAGTGAATACTGAACACGTTACTGAGTGAAGAATGTTACAAACACTGCAGCACTACAGGCTTGAGAATCTCTCAGTATCTTGAATTATGTTTGTTATTTTAATGTTTATTAAGTTTTTCAATATTTTCATCTAATTTTTCTGTAGACTCTAATTTTCACATATTAAAACGCTTTACTAAGATGGTAAACTACAAAGCATGTCAGCATACTGACACTAGCATTTAGCTTATTGCCCTACTTTGCATGAGTTAAGCCTGCATAGCTGCTTAGTTCTTTAGACCTCCCTTATTTTATCTGAGCACACAAATATAATCAGTGACAACTATCATGTGACTCTTGTTTTTCAAGTTTTTAAGCACAAACACATGTCGTGGATTTGATCATGAGGCCTACTTTCTCATCTCAACTAACTAAGTATGCCAAATTCAATACTTTCAAAATTAGATTGGGTGGAGATTAGGTGGTGCAGTTAACAGGGCCTCCGCTGGGTGGATCACTGTGGAGTTAATATGAAGAGACGGTTGTTGCGGCACTCCCTGGTACTAAGTTCCAGCCCAAATTACTGTAACAAAGTATAGACCCACACACCAACACATGAACACACACATAACGGCTTGCAGACTCACATCTTTTTGAAGCACAGTAGCTTTCACAGGCTGCTTATCTTTAGTCTCAGATTCCGAGCAGCGGCCCTTGGAGCCGTTCTGCGACTCCTTCCTCATCGTGATGCTGCCATCATCCATTTCAGTCCACTGGTGCATGATGGAACACAAGTGCATTAGCGTATGTTTGATGGTTACGTTATCTAATCTAATATAATTTATAGGGTGCTACAATAAGCTGTCTGTGTCACTGTGTGTAAATCGAAGATAGATAGATGGATAGATAGATACAAACACAGATACATGCATAAGAAACATATCATCAGCAGTATCTTCCTCTCATCTAGCTAAATAATGTTGCTCACACATACGAGAGAAACTCAGTTAAAATCCACCAAAGCCGGTGTCTTCATATTGTTAATCCTGTGATGTTTACTGATTTGTAAAATAAGTTGGTTTGGCTTGTTGTTTGTTTCTTTGTTTCTTTTGCTTTTCAGATTATCAATGAATCACGGTGGCACAGTGGTTCTAGAGATAATTTAGCCGCACTCAGCCAAACTTTATGCAGCATTAACTGTTTGTGGTGCAGCTCATAAAAGGGATGACGGGTTGACTCTTTTCGCTAAATTCACCCAATTGGTTTAGGGGATGTTGCTCTAAAAGAATCATCATGAATTTTTTAAAAGCCATGCCCCTCTTACATTGTCTGTGCAAAGAGACTGTAAATCAAAGATAGATAGATACATACATACATACATACATACATACATACATACATACATACATACATACATACATACAGTACATACATACATACATACATACATACATACATACATACATACATACATAGCCGGTAAAGAATAATTTTTAACTTACAAATGCTATGTCAATGCATAACATGGAAGACAATTTCTTCTTGTGTTTACTACACACAATTGAAGACTACAGTTGACCTTGAAGTTAATGAGTTACTTTTAATTTCACAATGGTTTTGTTAACA
The DNA here is from genome assembly GCF_964276395.1 of Gasterosteus aculeatus. Taxonomy (NCBI): domain Eukaryota; kingdom Metazoa; phylum Chordata; class Actinopteri; order Perciformes; family Gasterosteidae; genus Gasterosteus; species Gasterosteus aculeatus. The sequence goes on along the minus strand of NC_135700.1, from coordinate 16,126,834 downwards.
GACTACCACGTCAACACAATTTTCACTTACATATGAAGAAAACCACCTCAGCGCTCCATCAACCTCAAAAGTTTTAAGTCCAGGTACTGGGAACCCAAATGATACTGGTGGTTTAATGAAGGTGAATGAATGTCTGATGGAAGTGAAAACCCGGTGCTCGCTGTGACTGAGCGCACTCCTCCAGTGGGAGGGTCCCAGATCTTATTGGACAACGTGGACAGCCCTGGACATGAAGACCGGCCAGCAGAGTTGCTTGGTAGACATTTCAATTACAGTTGCTGAAACTGGAATACACCTTCTCCTCTTTTAGCTTGCCTAACCTGACTTCCTTCACAATGCCTCTTTGATAAAGAAATATGACACCCCTGCATGTGTGTGCTCGCATATTTGTGAATGTGTGTGTTGCATTCCCTTTTTCCTCTGCCTCTCCTCTCGTCTCTTCCCAACATTAGTATTCAGGAATGTTGGCAAATCTGTGAAATTTTTTTTTCTAGTGCCTGTTCTTTTGTGGTAGGTTTGTTAACATTAAGCAACAACGGTAGAAATGAATGAATTTTTACAATAATGTATGATATAATCTCATTGTTGAACATTGATGAACATGAACAACTGTAACAGTAAACATGTTAACAAATGTCTGACCAAAGGTTACTGATTTAGGGTTCAGGTTCTGTGTTTAGACAGTCATTTTCAAAAAGATGATGCGGCACATTTACGGAGAGTTAATTTACAATAATCTAGACTTTTCACTGCGTAATCTGCGGTTGATTTGTATGTTATGTATGTATGATTTGTATGCTACTGCTGTTGAGTCTTTTGTGAGGTCTGCGAGACGATTTTTAACAGCTGCTGCCGACAGAGGCCTCATCTGCTCATAATAATCTGCTAATATATTGGATTATGACCTCAGTAACCCTGAGAACAGTTAATTATATCCCTAAGGTTTCAGTCCCTTTCACTTGTTCTAATAATCTGAGAATGTACATTTTCAGCAATGATTTAGGATTTGAGCCTATATAGCTCATTTTCAGTGTTGCATATCAACAAACAAAAATATAAAAGATAGTCCCTCAAAATGTCAGAATAGTTTGTGACAAATCACACTTATAGGGTTTTAATATTTACTAAATGGGCATATTTGAAACAGGTTTGCAGAGAGCTTAGACTGTCTGTGTTCCACTATCTGTACAGTGTTACTCCATACAATGTATAACAGAAAAATATTTGATATGTGTATTATATTCCAAAATACAAGGATGTCCTACTGTATCCGTTTGCATTTTGTGCAATGCAATGATCGGTTTTACAAAATGACAAAACTCTGATTATCTAAATCAAGAACTTGTAAATTGTGATTTAGAATAATATAAATCACCAATCCCATAAATATAATATATATGTATAATATATAACATAAGGAAATGTATTGCATTATTCTAACCCGATTATGGGAGCAATTATTTAGTTATTCTTATATATTATTGTTTCATTTCTTAGTTTGATATAATATTAAGATAGCTTTTTCTGTTTTTGTAGTCAATTTAGTTGAATAATTTTTTGTCACTAAGTATGCGTAGTTGTGGTTACTTGTTTGGTTAATGGATAATACTGTCGGCACCTGGAGGTTATTTAAGGGCATAGCCAGGTGTAGGACCAGCATGCACCTGGGTGAGCAGCGAGTCAGCACAGCACAGGGTGAGCAGCCACAAGCCAATTGTACATGTTTGTTTCCTTCTTTGAAATAAAGTGACGCAAACAGAAGGAACAGATTGTCAGGACAACCTTGCTGCGTAAGAGAAACAAACCAGTGGGCGCATCAGTGTCCCTTTGACACAGTGTTTTATCGGTCCCAAGGACAAATGGCCACTACGCCGATCATTTAATATTTAGGTTCAACGCCCAAGGAGGAACGCGTATTGGTCAAAGTCGAGCAGTCCTGAACAACGCTCATCCAATCCTAGCGCTTGAATGCTACGCGGGGCGGGGCTTACAGAAACACATCACCGGGCCTGCTTCCCACGCGCATGCGCAACCTCCAGGCTTTCGTCATACGGAAGAAAACACGCTGCTTGCGTCCAGCAGCCTGCCGAGTAAAAGGGCGGAAATCTTTCATAAAGGGTTGACAATGGTTGAAAATTAAATTAAGCAAACACTGATCTTTTCGGGATGAACACCACGTTGAAGCACTGGAGGGAGGCGGCCACTCTCATTTTAGCCGCAGGTCACAAGCTCGGTGCGGACAGTTTAGCGTCAAGGACACCGCTGACAGCCGCTGCAGCTTCCCCGCTGACCGGCGGCCAAGGACGGTCACAGCTGCCGCACAAGTCCTGCTTTGACTACGACGTTTTACTCCTTAAACGAAGCAGTAAAAGCGGATTCATGCCCAATGCGTGTGTGTTTCCCGGCGGCTTGGTGCACGCTTCGGACTTTTCGAGCGAATGGCTGGACGTTTTCAAGACTTTCAGCAAGTCCCCTAATTTCGGTTTGAGAAGTGTCACCCAGCCGGGAGACACGAGACCCCCGCTGTTCGCCACGGACCGACTGAAACTGGGCTCCCCCATCCCCGGAGAGGTGGCCTTCCGCATCTGCGCCCTGCGGGAGACGTTCGAGGAGTGCGGCGTGCTGCTGTTCGTGTCGAAACAGGAGGAGAAAGGTTTATTAAACAGCATAGAGAGCAGAGGAGCCCCTGAACCAGAAGGTCCACTACATAAAGCAAACGAGCTGTGCAGTCGTGAGCTCAACAAGTGGAGGGATCTGGTCAACCAGAACCCCTCTAACTTCATCCAGATGTGCAGAGAGTTGGAGGTGTTGCCCAACATCTGGGCTTTACACGAGTGGGGCAACTGGCTGACCCCCGAGGGACGATACGGCGTGAAAAGGTTTGACACCGCTTTCTTCATCTGCTGCCTGCAGGAGATCCCACCAGCACTCCAAGATGACAAAGAAATCGTGTCCGTTAAGGTGATTCGTAGAACATTCCCATGTACATCTAACAAAGTCAAAAAAGTCAATATGTCACAACAACAGAATCAAAGGAATCTCTATCAAGATTACTACTACTAACACTCTGTTTATTTATTTTTTCAGTGGTCTACACCCTCAGAGGTTCTCCAGAACTACCAGGCACAGGAGTTTTGGATCGCCCCTCCACAGGTCTATGAGATCAGTCGCATGTGCCGCTTACCTCTGCTGAATGACCTCCACAACTTCTCCAGCCGGCGGGCCACAGAGGGCTGCGAACAGCTGCTGCCTGTCCTTTCCTCAAAAGATGAACACTTCACAGCACTGCTGCCAGGTGCTGATGGTCGATCTCATCCAACGCACAATCGCCAGTGGAGCATGCCAACTTTTACTAACTTTTGCAAGACAAGACTGTTTATGATTGATTAATTCTTTCTTATTTTTTCCCCATCTGTCTTTTTGTTTTTGTTGTGGGCTCTCACTCTTTGTAGGTGACAGATGGTACCCGTCGGCCACCTCAGGGGAAGCTGCGTCGGGTACGAGCTCAGATCCTAAGCTGGAGGATCCTCAGGAGGAAGAGTCGTCACTGCACCGCATCGTGACAGTCGATCCGTACACGATAACTCTACAGATCAATATCACTCCCAAGTACAACCATCTACTACCCGTCTTAGGGCAGACCTTCCCGTATGACTCAAAAAGTAAGCTTTGACACGCCGGTCTTTTGAGAACTCGTCTTTGTACATCCAAGCCAGCCCCCCCCGGCATTGTGTTTGGGGTATTACTGTTTCTAAATCCTGGTGTGTCGAGGCTTCAAGCCGGGACAGTGTGACACGTGCACAATACTGGAAACCTGAAACTGAAACGGCTTCAGTCGCAGTTGATTTTAACATTAACACCGGTTGCATTTGCTACTGTGACAAAACGTCTTCAGTGGCAACGGTTTATTGAGCTTAGACTCTTTTTCCTGCAGTTCATCTCCTTTTAGGAGGGTTATAAATCCTGGAAGATTTTGAGTATATATTTTTTGGATCAGTTGTAATGCCTGTGAGCTCTGTGAGAGATCTTTGTTCACTCCATGCACGGAGAGGCTTTGTGCCACGAGAGGGAGTTGAAGACCAAGTGCAGTTTCTGCTCCACAGTACTTCAGCTCCATAGTGTTGATCACAGTATACTGTGTGTAGAGAAGCATTTCCTTTTCTTAGATCTCCTCATTCTGCTGCCTACTGTATGATTTATCAAATGTGACAATACTGACAACGACCATGAAGACTACCGCTCACTCCTTTTACCCTTTTGAATATTACAGCTTCCACTACCAATAACTACAATAACTTATACCACACCATATGGTATATGGCCATATATTATTCAAAACCTAGTACTATTACTAGTGTATGAATATGATAATGGAAGCACAGTATCAGGTTGCAGTTTTGTTTAACAATGCTGTACTGACATCTGGTGGACAATTGGGACCTTGGTATAGTCAAATCAATTATTTTTGTAGATTCAGATGTAAAAGATTGTAAAGTTTCCCTGCAGTAAGCCTCTCACACCCACCAATCCAAGAGTTCTTTGTAGCTTTTTTCCACATGGTTAAGTCCATAATGTTTAGACTATCAGATTCATAACCATTTATCTTCAGTTGTGTAGTCGAAAACAAATATATTATTTCATAATACTGCATAATCACACTCCACTAACTGTGTGTGACTGTACCTTGAGAGAGCCTGTAACCCTACAATAGAAAGTATATGATGTAATAGTCAGGTCAGGGAAATACAGTGCGGTTATTTGCTCAAATCAGAAATACACAAAAATGTCCACTTTGTGCTCAATAAGATGTATATATTTAATAAACACCATAGCTTCCACAATGCAGCTTTGCTTCAGTATGTGTGAAAGCATCATTTCATAACGCACAAACATCCTGAAAGAAACTTTGACGTTTCAGTTTACAATCACAGGAGCAGCATAAATGTTGTTGCGTGATCTACTGAGTGATCTTTGCAATACATTTAAGATGTTTCGCCCTTCCCCTTGTTGCAAGTGCCGATGCCTGCATACCTAAGACCTAGCAGCGACACATCAGGTGATCTTTGGACCAGTAAAAGGTTGAGTCCCCTCTCATTCGGTTTTGTCAGGAGGAACTACCTCCATCAGCAGCTGGAGATGCATGGTGATGGGCCCTAAAGGGGAATGGAATGCATGACCTTTCCATGTCATCAGAGCAATGCAACACTCTATCCAATGCTTTACTTTCATGCCTTTTGAGCACACTATTTCCAATGTTATTCTATTCTGATGGTCAAGAACAAAAACACATATTTCACTAACTCAAACTTGAGAGTAGACTTACTCATCAGTTTGCACGCCCAGTTGACCTTGCGGTAGACGAAAGGGTAGTAGAGGAGAAGTCCACTAAAGATGAAGACAGCACAGTAGAGGTATTCCATCTCCGGCTTATCAATGATGGGAGCCAGGACCAAGTAGAAGGACACCAGGACTATCAGGCCCGGTATGACAATCGGCACCTTTGGGTAATCACACAATCACACTACCTCAAAACAAAATACGGCTTAGACTTGACACTTTCACCAGTTCATGCATCTAAAAACAACTAATACAACAGCCGATTGAGAGACAAAAATATACAAATAACATCAATGCTACTGCCCAGTGGGGTGACAAAATAAGACTGTATTTGCAAAAGAATAAAGCCTTTATTTGGGTTTCAGTTAAGAACTTTGGATTTTGAAAATTGAAGAATTGAAGACACCTGATTGTAAATAAGAAACAGTTTGCAACTCCAAGTTGACAAGACTCCTTACGGCAGGCACAAGCCTGCTGAGTCAAACAACTATAAAAGATAGCTAGCCTCACCTTTACTGGTCGATGGAGCTCCTTCCTGGTAAAACGCATGACTATAAGACCCAAAGCTGTTAGCCCGTAAAACACCCATTGAGCGAAGCTGAAGTAGTTAATGAGAGTGTTGATGTCAGCTGGGATAATATAGATAAGAGCTAAAAAACCCTGAAACATAGAGAAAAATGTAATGTTACTTAAAAAGGAAACAGCGCCGGGAGTTAATCATTTATCTGACTTTCTGTGATAAACATTGTAAAATTCAATTTTTTATTACAATGCACTGTTGAAATTCCAAAAAGGTTTTTTTGAGATTTTAATTATAACAAGCATAAAGTGAACAACCATGCAGAAGTTTATACAACCAAAAAGTCACATGATCATTAGAGACCTAATTGAAATGTATGCAAAGGCAAAAAGTGTGACTCACATTGAACATGAGGGCAGGGGCTGGAGAATAGCGCTTCAGGCTAATATAGGATAAGATTTTAACCATGTGACCCTCTCTCCCAGATACATAGGCCAGTCTGTGAGAAGAGAGAAATAGCTTGAACAGTATCTTCTTTCTTTTTTTCGATTTCCGAGATCATTTCTGTCAACTTTTGTCATTTCAACTTCTTGCGGATTAGGTTTAGGTTTCAGGTGTGTATTTTCCAAATAATGTGACAGTATATTGCTTTTACCTGCCAGCGGTGAAGCAGCTTCCATTGGCAGAGCCGAATGTAGAGAAGACTACAAAGAGAGGAACAATCCAAGACACTGGGTAAAGGACTCGGTCTCCAAAAGTCTAAGAAAACACAAACAGACCCTTTAGAAGATCCAAGCTGAGCACAGTGAAAAATATATTGAATAAACAAAACGTAACACATACTGTGAATATTTGTCAAGAAATGACATGGCGACTGTAGGTAGTCCTCATTATGTAAAAGTCTTTTGAATTCAACACCACACTGAAAAGTCAACACTGACTACTTCTCAAACTCATGACTGAACCTTTCTCTAACCATGGCAGACTTGCTGCTTCTTACCAGAGCAACAGCTGGAGACAACAGCAGTTCAGAGGCGGTCATGACAGTGAAGTATGCCACGTTGACCAACACGTAGCAGACAGATACCAAAGGGATCGCTATGAGGATGGCCAGTGGCAAGTTCCTGAGAGGAGGGAGTTGTCAGACATGCTGCGTCAACCTTTCATAACAACTATCACAACTTCATATTTCACATTAACATTATCTCACCTGGATGGCTGTTTCAGCTCTTCTGTAATGAAATTCAGTTGATTCCTAAGTAAACAAAATACAAGTTAACTTCAAAAGGTGGCATGGTGCCATAACATAAGATATAGAAAGAGCTGTAGTTCTATGATCACATGCATTTGTCTTCTAAAGAATTCAAAAACTTGACTAAACTTCTTCTGTAAAGCAGAGAAAAAGGGAACGTCTAAAATGGACCTCACACATTGCTGTAGCTACAATGCCCAGTGCCAGGAGGGTTTGTGCATGAACCATGAACCCCCCCTGCATGTTAAAGGTAAAAGTGAAGTATGACTGTTACCATCCACCATAAGCCCAGAGCACATTATAAAACGCAAGTCCGATTGCTCCAAAAGACGACGATGTGCCGACAAACGCATTCGACAGGTTCTCAGTGTTTCCTGGACACAAATGTACAACAATACAGATGTTTATAGTAATTGTGATTATTTAACGATGAAAATTTGTAAAAAGTTGTATATTAGTGAAGCAGAAAACTAGGCCCACCTTTCGCCAGCATTACAATGCCAGCTACAATGATGACGAGGATGATGAGGAGTTTGGCGAGGGTGAAGATATTTTGCACGTAGCTCGCCAGCTTGACACTCAAACAGTTGACGCTGACGATCAGAACTTAGAAGCAGAAGAAATATACATTAAGATACATTACTAGGGAAATGAAATGCATCTATCACATTCGATGTATACTTTTTAAATGTACAAATTACTTCCGAAATGTCCCTTTCCCTAATGGACAACTTTATAAAAGAAATGTCATTTGATAAGAATTCAATTGTTTTTCTTTTCTTCTTTGTTGAAATAACAACAGCATTAGTTATTGTTCATCAAGTAATTTAATCCTGTGTTCAGTCGTATGTTACACACAACGTATTGAAATATACACCAACATCCAATTTTCTTTTTTTTATTAAAGTAAGACTTACTTATGGCCGCAGCCGACAGACACTTGGTAACAACAAGGGGAGGAGTACAGCCAGGGTAGAAAGGACTGGATGCGTATTCTGCGAAGCTCAGAGTGATGATGGCTAAGGAGGAGGGCTTCAGCACCATTATAGTGGTCCAGGAATAAAGGTAGGCCACGATGGGGCCGAACGCCTCCATCAGATACGAGTACTCCCCACCCGATTTGGTGATCATGGTGCCAAGCTCAGCATAGCACAGTGCTCCTGTGTAGCAACACAAAAATACACACAACCAAATACGGACATACCAACCGCCATAATGACTTTTTACATGAACCTTTGTAGTTTGATTGAAACATAAAGTCCTGACCTCCAAAATTAGAAAATGACATGTGTACAAAACTACTTGTTTGCATGTTTTCAGTATGAGGATCTGTGAGCTCGTTTCTATCCAGAGGTAGAAATCAAAGTAGAGAGACTGAAATACCTTTATGTTTATTAGTGTTAAATGACATTGGTCTGTATGTCGTTCTCACCGAGTGTGGCTAAAACGCCACAAAAAGCCCAAATGAGAAGGGAGGGGCCCACTGCTCCAGAGAACAGCAGAACAGCCTTAGGAGAGATGAAAATGCCCGATCCGATCATCGTCCCCACAATCAGACAGATGCCACTTAGCAGGCCGACCTGAGCACAGAAACAACGGTAGACGTGTTACTTTCACTCTCACAGTGGAATGTCTAGAATTCTATCTTCAATGAAATTCAGACAAAGAGAAATTTGACATGCTTGACACTGTGCGAATCAGTCGAACATCCGGAGGGAGGCACATCTAATCTCAACAGTCTGTTATCTCCCCACGCTGTCACACACTTAAAGGCCACGGTGACCCACCTAGTTAGGTGAAGGACAACCAAAGCTACAAAGGGAGTGAATACTGAACACGTTACTGAGTGAAGAATGTTACAAACTGCAGCACTACAGGTTTGAGAAGCTCTTGAATTATGTTTGTTGTTCTACACTGTAAAAAATGTCACCATAAATTAACGGTAAATTTACCGTTATTTCACGGTATAATAGCGTAAATGGTTTTTACACTATGTTACCGTAAAATGGATTACAGTAAATTGGCGTGAACTTTACAGTCAATTAATGTTAAAATACTGGCAGTGGATGCCAGTAATTTGCTCTTTTTTTATGGTACACTGCCGTAGAATACAGTATGTTACCCTATAATGGATTACTGTACTGTATGTTACCTTAAACTTGAACCAATTTGACTGTGAATTAACTGCAATTTACTGACAGTCGACACTATTTTACTCACTGTTTTATTTACAGTGCCCTACCATAATATAACGTATGTTGCCGTAATTGGATTACAGTTTGTTACCATAGGATTACTGTTTTTGTGTTATAAATACTAGAATGTTACCGTTTACTTATAACCGTATACTTTTGCATTTTATTCCCCACAAATTAAAGAAAGACAACCAAACTCATTTCGGTCATAGTCGTTGGAGTTTGTCGTTGGCATTAGATGCCTTCAAGACAAAAATGTTAGACATTTGTAGCGCAAGGTTTGTAGTTTGAATCCTGGCTGCTCGCTGTGCCAAGTCGAAGTGCCCCTGAGCAAGACCCCTAACCCCCAATTACTCCACATAAATGGACGTTTTGGATAAAAGTAACAGCTACAGGTATACACTGTAACAAATTGCTGTAAATGTACGGTGCATTTCTAAGAGTATCTTACAGTATGTCATAATAACTGTAACATACAGTTAAATTTCTATCCCTTGCTTGTAAATTAACGACCAATGTCATGAATAAACAGTTAAAGCTGTCAATTTACAATAATAACAGACTACCGTAGTTCAACTGCATGTTATATATATTTTATGAAGTGGTTGAAATACACATACAAGTGCAGTGAATTACAATCCATCTACATCTGTTGTAGGTTAATGTATGGATGCCCATGTCAGCCACTGAAAAACAGGTCCTGTAACATTAACCTACAACAGATGTAGATGGATTGTGATTCACTGCACTTGTATTTCCACCACTTCATAAAATATATGTAACATGCAGTTGAATTACGGTAGTCTGCTATTATCATAAATTGACAGCTTTAACTGTTTATTCATGACATTGGCCGTTAATTTACAAGCAAGAGATGGAAATTTAACTGTATGTTACAGTTACATACTGTAAGATACCGTTAGAAATGCACCGTAAATTTACAGCAATTTGTTACAGTGTAATGTGTATTACGTTTTTCAATATTTTCATCTACTTTTTCTGAAACTTTCGATGAAATACTCAAATTTTCACATATTAAAATGCTTTACTAAGATGTTAAACTACAAAGCATGTCAGCATACTGACACTAGCATTTAGCTTATTACTTTGCATGAGTTAAGCCTGCATAGGTGCTTAGTTCTTTGGACTTCCCTTGTTTTATCTGAGCACACAAATATAATCAGTGACAACTATCATGTGACTCTTGTTTTTCAAGTTTTTAAGCACAAACACATGTCGTGGATTTGATCATGAGACCTATTTTCTCATCTCAATTAACTAAATATGCCAACTTCAATGCCTTGAATATTAGATTGGGTGGAGATTAGGTGGTGCTTATGAATTTGTCATTGTAATCATAACATCCAGTGAAATGTATGATTTCAGTCCTGAATTAAGTTTAGGGTTTAGGCAGTTTCGGGGGCCTCCGCTGGGTGGATCACTGTGGAGTTAATATCAAGAGACGGTTGTTGCGGCACTCCCTGGTACTAAGTTCAAGCCCAAATTACTGTAACAAAGTATAGACCCACACACCAACACATGAACACACACATAACGGCTTGCAGACTCACATCTTTTTGAAGCACAGTAGCTTTCACAGGCTGCTTATCTTTAGTCTCAGATTCCGAGCAGCGGCCCTTGGAGCCGTTCTGCGACTCCTTCCTCATCGTGATGCTGCCTTCATCCATTTCAGTCCACTGGTGCATGATGGAACACAAGTGCATTAGCGTATTTTTGATGGTTAAGTTATCTAATCTAATCTAATTTATAGGGTGCTACAATAAGCTGTCTGTGTCACTGTGTGTAAATCCAGGATAGATAGATGGATAAATAGATAGATACAAACACAGATACATGCATAGAAACATGTCATTGGCCGTATATTCCTCTTTTATTTCACTTACATATGAAGAAAACCACCTCAGCGCTCCATCAACCTCAAAAGTTTTAAGTCCAGGTACTGGGAACCCAAATGATACTGGTGGTTTAATGAAGGTGATAATGAATGTCTGATGGAAGTGAAAACCCGGTGCTCGCTGTGACTGAGCGCACTCCTCCAGTGGGAGGGTCCCAGATCTTATTGGACAATGTGGACAGCCCTGGACATGAAGACCGGCCAGCAGAGTTGCTTGGTAGACATTTCCATTACAGTTGCTGAAACTGGAATACACTTTCTCCTCTTTTAGCTTGCCTAACCTGACTTCCTTCACAATGCCTCTTTGATAAAGATATGTGACACCCCTGCATGTGTGTGCTCACATATTTGTGAATGTGTGTGTTGCATTCCCTTTTTCCTCTGCCTCTCCTCTCGTCTCTTCCCAACATTAGTATTCAGGAATGTTGGCAAATCTGTGATTTTTTTTTTTCCTGTTTTTTGTGGTAAGTTTGTTAACATTAAACAACAAAGATATAAATCAATTAATTATTACAATAATATATGATATAATCTCATTGATGAACATGGACAACTGTAACACTAAACATGTTCACAAATGTCTGACTAAAGGTTAGTGATTTAAGTAACCCTGAGAACAGTTATTTACATCCCAAAAAGTTTCAGTCACATTCACTTGTTCTAATAATCTGAGAATGTACATTTTTGATTTAGGATTTGAGCCTATATAGCTCATTTTCAGTGTTGCATATCTACAAACAAAAATATAAAAGATAGTCCCTCAAAATTTCAGAATAGTTTCTGACAAATCACACTCATAGGGTGTTATTATTTACTAGATGGGGATATTTGAATGAAACAGGTTTGCAGAGAGCTTAGACTGTCTGTGTTCCACTATCCGTTAATTTACTCCATACAATGTATAACAGAAAAATATTTGATAAATGCATTATATTCCAAAATACAAGGAGGTCCTATCCGTTTGCATGTTGTGCTATGCAAGCCAACAAGCTTTCTAGCTACTCTAACGCTAACAAACCATCTGGTAAGTCCATCGCAGGCTGTAGTGTGGTTCTGGCTTGGAACATGTCAGAAATGTTAAGCATTTACACCAAGACAATTTTCCAACATTGAAAATTGAAACCTATTCTACTGATCTGTTTTACAAAATGACAAAACTCTGATTATCAAAATCAAGAACTGGTGGTATATTTATCTAAATCCTGGTTTCATAAACGGTTGAGTGTAAATTAAATTAAGCAAACACTGCCGTTTGTAAAATGTCACACGTGTGTGTGTGTGTGCACCACATGTCATCAGTGTGCTGATCCCTCTCAGGAGGAGTCTGTATGTCTGATGGAGAAACTTCAGGGCTTCAACTCTTTCTCTTTTGGGTGTCTTCCCTGGTCACAGTCATCTCCTTCATGGCATATTGACAAACGTTTGATTATTTTTTGACCGATGCTGTCTCACACAGCTGTTATGAGACTTTTGTGTACAGCCCTCTATTTACTTTTTTTTAAACGCTTAGGGAGATTTAATGCAATAAAAACTAATGACCGAGAATCTTTTTGCCACAGAAACACACCTGTTTTCTGTGAGAGAGGAAGAGAGGGAAAGATATTATGAAATCTTGTGATATTGGTGTTCTCTTTGTCAAAGCGAATCAGTGTGTCAAAGTGCTGATTTTTTTCAGCAAAGTTTCCCTGAAATCACTCTGACCTGTTTGGAACATTTTCTTCTAAATTGCTGAGGCATATAGAACGGTCATCTGTCAGCGTGGGGGGAGGGTGCTGAGGTTTTTCTTCCCTGTTCAGCTCTGCCCTCCTCTGCTTCAGAGGGCTGTTTTTGTGTAGGACGGTGGTGCCAGAAAGGGGGCGAGTTGACACAAGATAGCTCAGCCTTCTGTGCTGTTAGCGGCAGACAGTCCGTTGATGGTTTCTATGGCAACTTACAGCCTTGGAAACCCACCATCTCGGTCCAAATGAGGTGATGAAGCAGCGGTCTGCAGGGGGTAGCTTTCTTCTCCGTGAACCAGTCAGCTGAGTGTGTTTGTTTTGCGAGTAAATGTCTCTGATTCATAAAAATTCAAACGTTAGAGCACCAAACCCATCTGGAAAGACTGGATTTTCTCATCAGTAAACAGACAATGTTTTAAACCTAATGAAGCACACACGTTGATGCTATTTTGAGGAGAAGCTTGCGTAACAGAACTTGCAAGGAAATTCTTTCTGCATGGCTGAAACTTTAGTTTCTCAAAGTTTGAAATAGACTTTGTAATGAACATTAGATGTTCGCTCAAAACTTTTTGAGGGAAGAATTTGAAAGTGTTTTAAAAAGCTTCATCTCCTCCACTATTTGATCCTTGCCCATTTCTTTCCCGTGTTTAATTAGTTGCCTTTATATTTTTGAAACTGGAGACCAATAAACGCCAATGTAATTCTGTTGTGAAAGTCAAAGAGCTGCCTTGCTGCTGCAGAGCTTTGTGCGTCTGATGACAACAAGGACTCACTCCATCTCTGACATCACTTTTAACCTGAAAATATTCTGGTACAATATTTCCTTTACATCTCGCTCTACTTGTTTTGTCTTGCAAGAATGTTTCTTTAGGTAAATGCCCTTACAGTAATGTGCCAAAAACTTTTCTTGGAGAATGTTGGATACTTGGAGAATTTTTAATTGCATAATTGTGGATACATCCTCAATTCTACTCTAAATTGAATTAAAGCAATTTATGAACCTGTTAGAGAGATATCCTTCAAATAAACAGTTTGGATTAAGATGTTTTGAACCTTGAATTTTAACAGTTTTTCTTTTAGGTATTAGGTATTCATTTTACTGTTCAATTACTGTAAAAAGAAGTTAACATAAGGGTGACATTTTTTTTCCGTAAAATCTTCCTAAAACCCCTAAAACAATAAGAGAAACACACGATTAGCCACAACAGCTTGGTATTATTTTTTTTTCTTCTTATATATCATAAAATCATAGCTAAATAGCCAATGTCAGTATCATGTTGTTGTTTTTTTCTTAATCTTTGATTGCATTATATACTTCTGTCGTAATTCTGTCTGACAGTGGGACAAATGTCCCATTTCAGCCCCTTGAACTAAAGTGATAAGCTTAGGCTCTGACAGCATCCAATTTCAGTTAAACAGATCCAGGAATACCTTCAAAGACTCTTACAACTAAAACCATTAGTGTGAAAGCCTATTTTCTTCTCACAGAGCCATTTTAAATATAACTGCACTTTAAACTGTAGGTGGTGCATGTCTCAGGTCGCTCAAAATACCTCTGAAGTTATTCTTCATAATATCTATAGTCCAGTTTAAACTCAATACACCTCAAATCACTACACATGACATATATCTGGAGTTAAATTCTTGCAAGTGTGCCCAAATCTGGCTTGAAGTTGCCTGTGAAACACCAGGGAGCAATTTCTTCAAACTGCGAGCAGATTTTCTAGTGTGTTTCAACATTTTATTATAATAAATATACTGTACATTATCTGAGACAGCAGTCTGTATAAACAAACCCTCTATTCACATGTTGTAATACATTGAACACTGTTTGCAGAAATCTCCTGAAAAGGAACATAAGCATGCTTGCAGTGCATTATTAAAATACTGTGGACTTCTCTTAGATCCACAAGGCTCTTCAAAGAAGCACGTTGTAATTTGATATTATGAAGTAAATAGGATTACGACAATCTGGCTATACATATGTTATAATGTGTTAAATGTGTGCTAACAGGAGGGTGGAACAGTGCGAATTTGATCACATCCAGCCGGATCTGCTCGCTTTCTCATGCAACATGACCCTACTTCTCTGACGGTCCCCTGCTACGTCTGACTGCCCTTTTCAATTCTTAAATGCAAAGCATCAATGTAGCCAAACATCAAGAGGAATACTAATCAGTGGGCTACATTGATGCTTGAGCTTTTCCACTAATCCACTTGGATTACGTGTTGTTAATCATCATGCTGACGGCCAGACACTGTCACGTAATTTCATGGCTTTTTTTTTTTTCCTCTTCCAAAAATACACAAACCCCATGGCCCCTGATAATACTTATCCTCAAATTGCACCCGCGACGTCCATTCTATATGTTCTACATCATAACTAGTGCAACTCTTCATACATTCACAAATGCGTGAAAGATCGATTACTTCGCCTGTCCCATATCTATAAATATGACTTATTCTGTAAACGGCTCTTTTCTCTCTGGTGGAGCTGCCGGCTCTCATTACCGCGGTGACGCGCTCGTGGGCAGACGCGCCGATGTGTCCATCCGGGTGTTTGACGGCTCAGGACATATTGATGACCAAATATCCAAGAACCAGAGCGACCGTGACGATGACAAAGAATACGAGCACGGCACAAATCGACGCGAAGCCAGCGTCCCTGCCGCCTCCCCCGTCCTCCTCTTTGGGCTCCTCTTCGCAGATGGAGATGACGCCCACGGAGGAATTTCCTACACTCATGTTGGACTTGAGCTCGGCGCCCGCCTCCTGTTTGGCCTCGACGGCCCACGGCGCCACCTGCACCTTCATCTCCATCTCCTCCATCATCTGGCTCATCTGGGTGATCTCGGACTGCAGGTCCCGGAGGTCCGCCGTGTCGATGTTGCTGTCCGCCTCGTACTTCATGTTCTGCACGCTCATGGCCCGGGCCGCCACGGTGGTGGTGCTGCCGGTCATGCCCGTCTGGATCAGGTGTCTCGTGGGTACCTTGATGGGGAAATCCTGCCCTATCTCCAGGGACCTTTTCATGTCCACCTCCAGGAGCTCCATGCTGCTCGAGAACAGCACCCATAGCCGCTCGTACTCGGCTCGATCGTCTTTGCTGATGCTTTTGTCTTTGAGTAGAGAGGTCAGTTTAGTCCTGTTGGCCACGGCCAGCTCCTGGGCCTTTTTGCGGGTCCTCTTCAGCTCCTCTCGCAGGTTCTGCGAGTCCGACGTGCTTCCCAGAGCGATGACCAAATGCCTGTAGCAGGCGGTCACTTTGTTCAAAGCGTCCAGCATTGTTTTGCACTCATCCTTCCCCATGGCTGATTAATTATCTTGTTGCCCACCCCGCCCCTCCCCCCTTCTCCCCCGACCACCCTCTCCCAGGCCCACCCCTCTCTCGACAACAACAACAAAAAAATGAAATAATGAACAAAATAAGCTTGAGGAGAAATGGCGAGCTGTTAGTGACGGCGCATCATCCGCGCTCCTTGGTTTAGTTCCAACAGGAGCGCAGCTCCAGCTCTGCAAATCCCCTCAGCGCACCAGTCACAGCGAATTCCTCTCTAGCCATGCTCCTTCCTGTCTGCCAGCGGGCACGCCGAGCGGCTTAGACACTAATGCCTCCGTAAATGGCTTTGCGCTGTATACCTTTGCGCCTATCTGCCGGAGATCAGACGGCGGCGCAGCGCCTCTCGTGCGGGGCGGATGCCGAGTGGATGCGAGGCGGTCCGACCCGCCTCTTCGTCGAGAGGTCTGGACCCAGATTCAGCCACAGGTGTCCCGACATCCGACCTCCCCCGCTGTTGGTGGAGAGAGCACTGGAGGCTTTTCTCCGTTGGCAGCTTAAAATAAAGTCCGTTAATGTGCACGGATGACGCGGCGCGGATGATGGGTGGGGGGTGGGTGGAGGGGGGGGGGGTGGGTGGAGATCTTCACGGAGAGTTAAGGCGAGAAAAATAGCTTCAAAGTCCCCGCGAAGGCGAGCCAAACATCGTGTTTGGGTTTGTTTATCTGTGCGGGCATCCTTCAGCGCCCAAATGATGATGCCAGTTTAAATGCCAGTATAAGCGCCGTCTGGGGTCACATGCGTGCGCTGAACGGAGGCATGCGGGCAGGGAAACAAGGCAGCCGAGCACCCATTGGTTTGGGCACACAGATGCGTCCGGTCATTGGCTGTTCCTTCCCTAATGTGGGCAATGCTGTGATGTGTACCAGCTGTCATATCAAAGCACAAAGTCCTAACCTACCTGCCTCTAGTTGTCATCAGGATCCTTTTTGTGGTCAGCTCTGTGTGTCCAGAGACGAGAGAAGGGACGGCTGCTTACTGACAAGAATTTCAGTGTTTTTTATATCGATCTTTGCATTTACAAAACAGTGCTGGAGGCGCAAATGTGTTTGAACCCCCCTACCCCACCTATAACTGCTTTGTAAAGATATGTTTCATTTTCAGAGGAAATGCAGAGTAACTGTGTGCATAACTGTGAAACCTACCTAATCACTCTAATTGCCTGCACGCCTCACAGTCAATTAGACACAGACCTGCCTGCACGCTGCGTCGGGCCAGAGAGGATGCCTGTTGTTGAGCACAGGGTTGATGGGTTGTTTATCTTCTTGGCTCCTGCTGTGGTGAGAAGTGAGAGACAGATAAGACTGTGCGGTGTTTACTTGGTTTGCTCTTTTTGCATTATTGAGGCGGGTGAGACCTACCGATCCATCGATTGCAGTGTAAAGATAATGGACTGGAAGATGGAATGGAAGATGCTTAAGGAACTGAGGGAGAGGCTCATTGTTTACTATGTTGTTGCATGCAGATTAATTCATTTTATTTGAATAGGTCATTGAAAATTCAACTATAATTCCAAACATCTAATGCATTATTTTATTTGCATAACCACAACGTCTACAACTCCCTATTTTATGATGAGATTAATTTTAATATTGCTCTATGTTTTTCTGTAAAATGTATTCTGTATATTTTAACTGCAAGCCAGGCCTGGCTGAGTCAGTTATTTTGTTAAGATCTTGGCTAATCTTTTTCCCATTGAGTATGTTTCCATGGCAACCTCTCACCTCTTAGAAAGCTATTCAATTACTGGCTCATTAGAATGACAATTTGGCTGTTGTCAAAAGAAAGATTCATTGCATTTGGATCAATTGCACAATGTGCAGGTCTGATTCCAGGATCTTTCAATACCAAACTTTTTCTTTTTTTGTTTTTTTACAGTCACGACGGGTCAAAGTTCATAGACGAACATCACCTGTAGCCTGTTGGCAACGACAAACTTGGGAATTGGTTCAATCTCTTCTTATAGAGACGATCACGTCCACTTGGAACTGCTTACAATATAGAGTTAGAATTGCAGGATTATGTTGTAAAATTGGCTGGAGTGTTTGTCTGTGTGCTTACCTATAATACGATTGCTGATAAGCTTGCCTTAGAGTCAAGTGTGGGACGAGGCACACATGCTGTTGTCAGATTGTTCTCAGAATGATCATACAATGGGGAACTCAACGAGGCTCTCTGGGGGTTTCTGTTCCACAGAAGAGTAACAAGATTGTGAACATTGTGCATGTTTTTAAAGGATGAATGCTTCACACTGGCTCCCGAAAAGACAATTAAATCCGTAAAAATCTTTTTTTCTCTTATTTGTACAGCCATTGTTTCAAAACAAATGCTATTTCTTCCACAAAAATGACTGATGGCCTATTCAAGAAGAATAAAAAATTTTTAAAAGCATTTTATACACAATGCATCCATTTTATATTCTGTGTCAGTTTTGAAATTGATGTGTATTGGGTTACAATCACAATCAAAATATGTAAGTTTGCATTATTTTTCAAAAACAGAGGCTGGTATCTTCCACATTGTAATTGCTGACTATTATTCAATTATTCCGCTAAATATACATGGGACATTAAGATGATTCAAAGAACACATATAAGTCAAATTAAGAGCACATAGCAGCGTAAAAGCCTTCGTGACCGCTTGGTGACATCTGTCTGCTGTCGGCTGCTTAATCCAACCCTTCAACTGCTATACAATTTGAAAAAGGGCCTAGATGTGTTTGTGTTCCTATCAGGAGCTAAATCACTCCATGTGTGCCATGTTGTCAAGTGGGATGTTTGCTTTAAGGTGTGTTTTAGTTTATACATGAGCACCAGACAACAGATCTTCTTATTATCCCTAAATCTGCACGCAAATTGCTTATAAATGCATTTCAATGAAAAGTCGCTGTTACATACGATACCAATGACATGACAAATGATAGTAGCTGTCTTGAACACAATCAGAATAGAGTCAGGGAATAGAAGATGAGTACATTCATTAATACATCCCCGGGTTGAAGAGATGAAAAGGAAACCAATGGAAAGAAAAACAACTTGTTATAGAGCAGTTTAAAATGCTCCTGTAAAATGATATAAACACCATAATCCAGATCAACAGGTTCTGGGATTAGCAATATAATGCCCCCAAATGTATCTTTTAATGGAGCTTGTCGTCTGTCACTCAAGCATTTTCATCATATGTAATCAATGGTTTAGCCAGAAAATTGAGCCTTCTGGCACTTACTACACTTTGTGTGAGATAATGATCAAACGGGGACGGACAGAAAGATGTTTTCCCCGTAATGCCCCGAGCAAACACATTAGAAAACTCTAGAGCAACGGCTGTCAGCTGTCTTGATAATCCCAGTAAAAAGCTCCTGCACTGATGCCCTTTTCTCTAATATTCAAGTAGGCTTTCTATAGAAACTAATCATTGACAGGCACAGTCCCCATAGTGTGCTGCTTATGCTAAATGTTTGAACACAATTGAATCCGTTTTGTCATTTAGTTAAAGGTTTATCAGATTTGTCTAAACTCAATGTGTCTATTTGTAGCCACCAAAGTAAACCCACGTAAAGTCAGGGGAGAACAAGGAACCCCTCATAGAATCTAAAATCCTATGAAAAAGACATAAGCCATGCACACATCTAAGATGAAGTGCATC
Source organism: Gasterosteus aculeatus (assembly GCF_964276395.1). Taxonomy (NCBI): domain Eukaryota; kingdom Metazoa; phylum Chordata; class Actinopteri; order Perciformes; family Gasterosteidae; genus Gasterosteus; species Gasterosteus aculeatus. The sequence continues at coordinate 16,106,915 of NC_135700.1, read as the reverse complement.
TGGACAAGGACTAGAACTCTGTGTAGCCCTAACCTGACATGATCATGCAAAGGTAATTTGATGTGCTGTCACCGGTGACCCTTCGACCTCATGGTTGATGCTTGTTTTAAGCGGTTTTGGGATTCAGGTGGATGAAGGAGCCCGAAGATGGAGCCTTTTTGTGGAAGCATAAGAAACCAAGCTAGAGCGTCGATGGGAGAGAGAGAGGAGAGAGGGGAGAGACTGCGAGAGAAAAGGGGAGAGAGCGACAAAGTATAAACCAGAGAAAGAAAAAGTCTATCTTTGTTGAATTATTGATGGACCTCGTCCGCTATGTGGTCTCTTACACGGCACAGCAGGCAGCAGCAGGGTGAACCATGACTCACGCCTCAACTCCACAAAGGTCCGGAGAGGACCTCCACTCAACCGTGACATGTGCACACACACAAACGCACACACACATACACACATACACAATAATGCTCCTCTCTCCACACCCAATGACAACCAAAGCTAAGTTTACCTTAAAAGCCCTCATATAATCTTTCTATTGATCTGGGACACTGTGTGTGTCTGTGGGCGCCCAGCACAGGGCAAGCTGATTTCCTGATAGAAAACCAACCTTTTTCAACCCTGAAGATGCAGTCATCACTAACTGTTGTTAAAACTGCATACTAACAATCTGGTGAGAAAAAATCAGCATGGAAAATATAACATTATATAACATAAAGCATGTCTCTATATAAGATATCAAAGTTGCCCTTTTAACAATACATTCTCTTTCAGTTTGAGAGGTAGCGTGGGGCAGCCAATGAGTCCTCATGTGTTTAGAGTCTTGACCACAGGTCTAAGACATGGGCTGGCACTAAAGCATGCTTACATTTTTCACACTCACACACACACTTTCCATGCTAAACTGAGATGAGCCAAAAGGATGCACAGCATCTGCTCGGTCAAGGCTTAGCTCTAATCCCATCGCAGCAAGGTAAACTTCGGTGAACCCGGGGATGTGAAAGTGAAAAGTGATGTCATGTACTTTGAATGTGTACTTTGAATGTTTGAATTAGCCTATTAACATGTCTTCTCTCTAATAAAAACATATTAAAACATATAAAGGCTGTCGCTGGCTGTTCTCTGATGTGTGTGTGCGTCAAAAAGGTACCTGTTTGTCCACTCAAAGCCTGCGTGTAATCTAATATACAGTTCAAATCCCATTCTGTAGAAAATAGGACAGTCAAGGGAAAAGAGAAAACAGCTGTCGCATTCAAAAGATGTCTTTAACCAGGCTCAAAAGACATTCAACTGCAGCAAAAAACCTACATGAAGAAATTTCTATAGTTAAAAAAGCAATACATTGGTGACCTTTAAAGAGCTTGAGATGTTTCTTGTGGCTTATTTGTAAAGCTTGTTGTACTCCTACTTTTCCTCTACTTGAACACACTTCAGCCAAGAATACGAGGAGAGCTGATGGCCTTGAGCGCAAAGGTTCTTGGCCCTGTCTGTTTCACTCTTGTGGTTTTAGAACAGCCAGCAGATTCAGAATGTCCTCTCTGAAAGGCTTCCAGGTCGGATTTGTGTGGGCGGAGCGAAGGTGGGTGCAACAGAGATAAGCTTGTACAAGGTTAGAGGTCATCGCATTGCAACAAATGTCAAATGGAAATGTCAAAGTTCAATTCATTTGTGCATTCTGATTTAGTTGATATTTTTAAGATTAGCGGTGTAAAGTACCATCATTCCATATAATACTGTGAATACATCCATATCATACAATGATTGCATATTACATTGCACCCAACCAGGGCTAAGCCTTTTTCTCTTCGGCTCCCTTATCCTGCTCTCCTGTTTTTTACCACAGATCAACTGATGACAAGTAACAGTGTTTAATTCACAAGCTCCAAAAAAATCCTCTTGTGATGTTTCAGTCTTTAAGAATTTATGAAGACTTTTCTGCTTTCTTTTTTTTTTTTTTTTTGTAAACGTTTCCCTCAGATTGTCCATCAGAATCAGATCAGAATCAGCTTTATTGGCCCTTGTGTGAGTAAAATGTTTTTAACGTATACCAGAATGTGGAAGTGCTGCGTTAAGAAAATACTAGGGTTTAAAGTAAATTTATTCACAATTTTCTTTACTACAGTCCAGTTTCAGTATTTTACCTCAGTCTCTTAACCACATGCGGTGCTCTCTAACATCAAACTACACATGCTTGTTGAACAATTTTGAGTGTTGCCAACAGATTCTTTAAACATCCATAACATATTAATCAGCTGTGGCTTTAATGCTGGACCACTGACATACAGATTCATGCGAATAGCGCTTTTTCAAAATGTATATTTCCTCTCTCATCCCCTCTGATGTAATCATAGCCCCAAGTCTTATTTCCCCTTTTGCCTCGCGCAGCAGCAAACACCCTGACCCACAAACCAGCTACAGTCACATCACACACTTGCTCCAAACCACTCTCCACTTTGCTTCACTTGATTTCAATCCGAAAGCCGGCATGCAAACCGAGGGATGAGGTCAGGCGAGGGAGTACTGCACCAAAACAATGATACTGATAATCAAAGACGTTTCTTAGTGCTCATTTAGGGAGTCACTGTCTTATCCTGGTTGAGGAGTGCAAGGTCAGAGGGAAAAGCAGAAAGTGCCAACCAGGCAGACACAGGTCTGATAAGGATGAGAGTTAGAGACACACCAAGCACCGTACAACACTCACGCTTTGTTTACATTAACGTTAGGAGACCACACATTGTATGTGATTGGATCTCGTACTGCGGAGGAAGGACCTGCTCCTCCTCGACGCCGGTTTAGGGCCAATAGAAATCTTTTCTTTTATACCTAACAAGAAATACAAAACGTAATGTTCTTGCTGATGTTGTTCAGTTGTTCTTCCGACAGGACGGCTCCTGCCTTTGCAAACGCAGCGCTGATACTTGACCTGTGATCTGACAAATGAATCTACCAGATCGAGAGAAGTTGTTTGGCCGAATCCTCCCAGATATCCCCAACTGGGCTTACAATTTTGATCACGTTCTTTCAGCTACGCATGGGAGTCCAAGCCTCCCGGCAGGAGATTTTGTTTATTGCAAGAGCACTCAGCATTCATTATTTAATTAGATACAAGACTCCTGAATACATCAAGAGTTCAAATGAAATACACCTCCATGTCTGAAATTCTCTTCTCCCAAATGCATATTCTGGTACATCAAGGAAGGAGATGTTTTAGGTGAATGTACATCAGGCGGGGAGAAGCTTTAGGAGGATGCAGAATACAGTTTACAGTCAGATGCTCATCTGGCCAAATGGACAGAGTGAGAGAAGCAGTTCTGGAAATGGAAACGGCTTCAGTCTCCTCATTCAGCCTTTAAGCTGCTTTACAGGATTGCTGGGTATTTTTTCTCTCCCTCCCTCTAAAACAGAGCTGACATTGGCTCTGAACGAGAACGGGAGTGGACAGAAGCTTTTGAGCTTTCACTGCGCAGCCGCACACGGAGGGCAAAAAGGCAGAGCAGCTTTGTCTTGACTTTATAATCCACTCTTGGGAAAAATACATGTGGTGGCAGAGACTGGTCAGGAAGGTCATGCTGCTCCCTGCTGGGGACATGCTGCTACAAGCGGGCCCTCTTTCACTAGCTGACCACATGAGACCCTGGTCAGGTCAAGATAAATATTCCACTCAGTCCGACTGAGTGTTTCTCTTCAGCAGTCACTAAATTCCCGTTATGACATCGTTGACCAAAAGTGTACGCATGAAGGTTTTATCCTCAGAACGGTTTTGTGCTTTGCAGTTTGAAGTTTAGAGTTAAGGTTACTGTAGAAATATCAAAAGGGTTCATTGATATGGATTTCTAAGACAGAAAGAGTTCAGGCAAGCGAGATAACATGAAACGAAATTTCTTAGACCTGTTTATACTGGTCAAGGTTTTGGTTCCGGGCCACTTAGAAAGCAGCTTGTTTTGAAAAGTATTCTTGCAACCTTAGCAGTGAAATCAATACACAGGCTCAATGCTCCCTGTGAATGTTTGGACCATTCAAGTTTTAATAATTTGATCATGGAAATGAATAAGAATCAATGTTATATCTGAATGGTGGGTAATACCAACCCAGAAACCTTCAAGTGACACATGAAAAAGAAATTTAAAACCACTGGTATGGCACCTTAACGGCTCAGTCACAGCTTTTCTCTTTATGCACCCTTGGCCTCCCTCGGTCCTGTGAGTACAAACTACCGCTGTTGCTGATTGGGTGTTATAGTGCTCGTCAAAGCAGCTTTGTTTGCTACGAGCACATAATTAGACTTCTCAATTCTCAAGGGCACATATCTTGAATTGAAGGAAATTACTAATGTTGAATATATTAATAATAACTAGTCTGGTAAAAAAAAATACATGAATGGATGCATACAACATTGAATTACTACCTTTTTGGTTGTTCTTTCTGAGGCAGCTGAAATTCAACTTGCCAAAGACGATGATGGTGCACTTTTACACGGCGATCATCGAGTCCATCCTCTGCTCCTCCATCACCGTCTGGTACACTGCAGCCACAGCCAAGGACAAGGGCAGGCTGCAGCGTGTCATCCGCTCTGCAGAGAGGGTGATCGGCTGCAATCTGCCGTCCCTGCAGGTCTTGTTCGCTTCAAGGACCTTGAAGTGAGCTAAAAAGATCGTAAACGACCCCGCTCACCCTGGACAAAACCTGTTTGTGCCCCTCCCATTAGGCTGAGGTCATCAGGACCCGCCACACAAACAGTTTCTTCCCGTCGGCAGTCGGGCTCATCAACAGAGCCCGGTCCCCCACTGACTGACTCTGACATTCCACCCGTCACTTTCTTTCACACTGCACACGTCACTTACACTTGTCACTTTTCACTTGTCACTTTTTGTTCGCTAGTGCACTTTATTTTTAAATTTTTAAATATTTTAAACTTTTATTCCTTTATTTTAAACTAACCAATAGCCTTATACTAGTAACCCATAGCATTATATATTTTTTTATTGTCTGTTTGTTGTCTTGTTGTCCATTGTCATACTGTCTGCTGTTACGCACCAACCGCCCAGTCAAATTCCTTGTATGTCTGAAATATTATGGCAATAAATGTTTCCTGATTCCTAATTCCTATTTCCTGATTTACAAATGATACATTATCTCAATCACGACCTTTAAACTGCGGTATTAAAATGCAAAATAGTTCATCTAAGTTAACTTAGATGATCTATTTTGCATTTTTGCATTTTGTCCAAGGGAGTGACACTCTAATGTTAATGCATTAATCAAATAGCACCTGCGAGTGGACAACTGAGATTATCAGTTTAGTTCCAACTATGTCACATTCCACGAGGTGACGCTATTTAACTAACGAGAGACCCCGGAGATTTACGAAGGGTAACGAAGAAACCCGAGGCGAACCCCGGAAGCCCCGTCGTTACTGCTTCACTGTCAGCCCGTTGTTACAGCGATATGTTGCTGCTGCTGCGGGCACGACCCCGTTGAAACTGGAGTTTAGTCCAAAACAAGCCTCGAAGATGTATTAAGACGGCTTTCCGAACAAAAGAAATTAGAAATATTAAGGTATGTCATTCAGCTGTCACTCTGGGAGGCTGTGCTTTAGCGCTCGTCTCGCACACATAACATGCTAGCTGCGTTAGCTTATTTTGGTGGCTAACGTTGTTAGCAAGCGAGATTTACCAGTCTGCCCGGATGCCCGTGAAGTGTCAGCAAGCTAGACAGCTAGCAAGCTGGATGTGTGTATTTCGTTCAGTCACGACCTTTACAGTTGTTGTTGTTGTTGTTGCGGCAATGACCTGAAAGAAGGCTCTCTAATATCAAACCGCTAACTAGAATCTGTTGAGGGGCTTCGGCTTGTGGTATCGTTTTTAGTAAGTAAGTAAGTAATCATCTGTCCAGAGTCGAGGTTCGAAAATGTGTTCACAGACGTCATCCGCGCACACTATCTAATCGAAGTAAAAATGTCACTTGCCTATCACAATAGCACTGTACGGATGGATGGATGATGGCGATTGTTGGTGTCAGTTAATTGTTGCATGTGAGACCTCGGCTACATCGAGGTGGTCCAAACGCCGCGGAGAGGATCCATTACCGCCCCAGAATGATTACAGGAAAATCAGCGATCGGTCAACAGACTGTTATAAGCAGTAAATAATTGCGTACCACATTGCTATGACCAGACATCAGGATCGGGAACACTTTCAAAACCCTGTGATAACTCCCTCCTCCATCGAGTTCACATTGTTTTCCCTGCATGCTGCTGATGAACTGTGCAGCATTTTATTCAGAGCTGTCTGTCATTTATACACCTGATGTAAATACAGTTTCAGCGAGAACAAAGCTTCAATTCTAGTGGACCATGTTAGGATTTAGCTCTTTGTAAGAACTGGTGAACTGGTGGCTGACTGTTTGTTGATATGTTTTGAATCTTGGATGAAACCTTTTTTGTGTGTTTTGTTTACGTGTCCCATTCAGGTGCACATGTACTTCATCCTGAATGCTGGTCCAGGAGGCGCACACCGCAGCATGTTATTGTGAGGAGAGAACATATTAGGTAGGTCCCCGCCGTTTGTACGTCTCCTGTTTTATGCCGAGAGTAATCTCTCTGACAAGCAGAAAATAAGCGCGGACTTTTCTATACTGTACATCTCTTATGCAAAAGCTGGAGGAGTGGCATTCCTCATTTGAGATTTTTAGAGATATCAAGTAGTAGACTATGACTTTTCTTTTCAGTTTTGAACACAAACTCATAACACTGAACGATAATGGGTTTATGTACATTTAGGACTATCATTGCATTATTCTAATCCTCATGGAGCTGTCAATCACCACCAAATTCCCTCACAGAATCCGGACCGCGTGGTACATGATACAACTGTTTTTATTTGGTTGGTGATATCATAGGTGGAGGCCAAACAAATTACAGGCTATGCAATGGTTGTGCTAAAAGATAAAGCCAGTACAGAATTATTTTAAAATGTTCCTTTTTTTCCACCCATCTGTGACCCTTAGAAAGACCCATATTGTAAATTATTACATGCACACAAATGTAAACGGTCTAGAGGCAGAAGTTAAGTTGCATAACATTAGACCTTATGCTTTGTTTTTGTTTTTAGGAATTAAATGTTCGCGTCAAATTCTCCATTAGAAATGTTTGTTTTTGTCAAATCCTGAAATTTGAATTTAAAGACATGTATAGTTTGTGTAGCGTAGCCTCCGTCAAGCCATTTCAAAGTCCGTACATTACCATAGATTGAAAGTCACTATTAATAATCTTTTCCTAGAGAACTTCCATTCTTGTGTTGTTGTGTCAGCAGTGACACGTCTTTAACCAATCCGATTTGAAGTGCTGCTTGAGGATTACAAGCTTAAGCCGTTTCTTACAACTTGCCTGTCGTATTCTCAAAATGATAACTAAGACATTATCATAGCTAAGAGCAGCGGACCCACAAATTATGCTTTTGATTAAATGACTGTGGTCAGAACTCTTTGAACCCGACTCCCCTGTGGCAGTCGGGTTACAGCTTCGCAGGCAAAACGCATCTCATCACCGTTGGCATTTCCACGTTACAAGCAATTATGATGACACCCGCTGACGTGGGAATTATTTGGACGCAAGCAGGAACAAGCAGCGGGATGGTGCTTGGAAAGCCCCGTAGCTCTGCGCCGTCCATCTCGCTTGAAATGTCTCTCTTGATCAAAAGGAAGCAGCCATTTGCTTCACAGCGTTACATCAGTCTACAACGGTAGTCAATTATGTGGCTAAATACCAGTATTGAGGCAATTGTGGTCTTCAAACTGTCACTGACATTTCAGAAAGGGAGAGACACGTGTGGCAGGTTGTCAAAGACCGTGTCATGACAGGACAACATGTGTGCATAGCAACTTTATAATGCCTTCTTATATCAGAGGAAATACTTCCCAGTGGGCGAGGTATCTCACGCCTGTGTCAATACAGTTTCTATTCATACTTATGTTATACAGTTAAATATACTTATCTGCTACATTGGTATCGGTTGGCACCAGTTTTGAATTGTCCCTTTCTCCTAATTTGGTCAGAGAAACAAATGTTTGTTTGCTTCTACGCTAACCATACACTAAATAGTAATACGAGTCTTATTTTTACACCAGTTTGATCCGATCCTACATAAGTATATTAGGTCTGTGTTTGTATCGCCTTGTTTGATTGGTTTACATTGACTCGGTGAGTCACAACGAAGTCTGCCAGCAGGATTATTATTAGGCTGTATTTCACATGTTCCTCAGTCGCAGGATAAGGTTCCCTGACGGATCCGGTCAGCCATTGATTTGTCTCAAACAGCGGCCATTGTCTCGTCATGGACGTTCTCTTTGTGACCGTGACATAAATACAGAGGGCGAAACTCCAGTGACTCAGTTGTGTTGTGATAACAGCGGCATGGCTGAAGACGGAGGCCGTGGTTGACTCACCCTCGCTGATATGGTTACTTTGCCCTTGCTGGTGGTGTGGTTTTAGGATGGTCAGCAAGAGTTGTGTAAAGCTTCTAGCCACCACACATTAAACATGAAAATGATGTTCACGGTTGGACAAAATATCCCCAAAGTTTAGGTGTGGTTTTTCTCTGAAAGGACTCCCAAGGCTCTAAAGAGCCTCTTTGAGTGTTTATTTCATGAATGACTGGTGAATGTTTCATGATAGTCTGCTCTTAAGGGCTTCTCAAACGTTTTGGCGCCAGGGACTCCTTACCCTATAGGGGATAAAACCATACTTTCAACCTGCTTCATAGTGACATTATATATATATATATATATATATATATATATATAATATTTGAATTATTTTGATACCTTTTGCTTTTAAACAAAATTTGTGTTTTAGTTATTGATGTGTTAAGTTATTGATCTTAAACATTCTTTCCTGCAGGTGCCAAGATGTCAAGGTATTATTATGATAAAAAGACAAGAAAATCTATATCCCTATTATTATATTTACTCCTGAGTCTTGTATACTATTCATTTAATGGTTTTTATTTGATATTATTATATGTGACCATCCCTACAAAATAACCACTATTGAATACTGCATGTTTCTTGTCCTCTAGTTTTATCGTCAGAAGACCGAGACGGCCTCTTAATCTTGCTTGAAATATTTCCCCTAAACCGCAGGGCAGGATGCAGTCCTCAAACCACCGACTGCGAGAAACAGAGCAGCACCACCCGCTGCTGTCGGCGGGTGCCGATGTCGAGACCGGAAGCCTGGCAGCCGGCGCGATGGTTGGAGGAGTCCACGCTGGCCACGCAGGGGGGAACCGCACCATGTGGTTCATTCAGGACAGCTGCGGGATGGTGTGTGCAGGCATCACCTGGTTCCTGGTGCTGTACGCTAATTTCGTGGTGAACTTTGTCATGCTGCTGCCCGGCAAGAGCTTCTGGTACTCGCTGCTGAACGGGGCCACGTTCAACTCCCTGGCGGTGCTCGCTTTGGCCTCACACGTCCGCACCATGATGACCGACCCGGTAAGGCTGTTAAGTAAAGTACGAGTGGGTCAGGTTGCCTTGAATTTTTAATTCTATGTATTGCATGAAGCGTTCCGACATTTCTTAAACAATAATTTGCGCATCAGGAGGTCGTAGGTCGAGTACTGTTGTGCTGCTGCTGCAACATTGACTCCCAGAATCGAGATGTCTGATGACAGGTGCTGCAAACGCAAAGACGCCCAGCGTGACTTTTCTGAGCCGTAACGGGATGACCGACTTTTGTAACTGACAGCCCTTGTCTTGTCTGTCTTCACCCCCTCCTTAGGGTGCGGTTCCTAAGGGCAACGCAACCAAGGAGTACATGGATAGCCTACAGCTGAAGCCTGGTGAGGTCATCTACAAGTGCCCAAAGTGCTGCAGCATCAAGCCTGAGAGGGCACACCACTGCAGGTCAGTCTAATTCACACCTCGGGCCGATTTAAGAGACCAAATGAAATTGTGACATGCTCCGGTAGAGACTGCTGCAGTAGAGACATTAACAGTCAGTTTGTCATGCAGCAACATTTTGTCTTTCTGGGCTGCAGTATTTGTAAAAGATGTATCCGGAAGATGGACCACCACTGCCCCTGGGTCAATAACTGTGTGGGCGAAAAGAATCAGAGGTTCTTTGTTCTTTTCACTGTAAGTATACAGAAGCACTCATGGTGCAGTATGTCTTCATTTTCACAAGGGCCGTGGTAAAGCTAAGAAATGCAGTCAATGTTATTACTTTAAATTACTTAACGTCCATTATCATGAATAAATAAACAACACGTTTACATATGTCCATAATAGAATATTTTTTGTTTTGCAGTTACTTAAATGATAGGTATTTTTGTCAGACTAAAGGAGTAGTTTCCACAACTTGTACTTCTAGACGAAATAACCGTTTCACTGTCAGTAAACATTAAACTCATGAATTCCATAGAGAGGTTAGTAGTAATGAAAACGACTACAGCAAAGAAGTTTTTATTATCTGAGCGTACAATACCAGAGTCTCTGCAAACCAACCTTGTGGGATAGAAGTGGATTTCTAGCTTCTCTCTTTCCCCTTTTCATCATTGTCTCTCTCCTCCCCCCTTTCCCTCTTTCTGCAGATGTACATATCTTTGATTTCTGCTCACGCCCTGGGCCTCAGTGGCATGCACTTCTTCACCTGCATTAAGGTCCAGTGGAATGGTGAGGCCTCTGTGCTGCACAAACAGAAAAAACAGTCAGAAAATACAGCTATTTATGAAAGAGACTGCGACAGCTTACAGATAGGAAGGGAGAGACAGACATGGCAAAGTGGAAAAGGCAAAGACATTGTTATCATGTTGGATTGATCTGGTCCTGCTCCCTTCTGGGTCTTTGTAAGAATGAACCAGAGTACACCAGCTTCTACTGCCTACTACAATATATTTCTCTCTATTTTTGGGGGGTATAAATATTGTTTTCCAGCTTGTTAGATTCAAGTAAGATTTTCTGGAGGATACATTAGACATCCATTCTTATATTCATATGTATGCACCTGTAATTTAGTCCCATTTCATTTGCCATTTTCCTTTGTTCCCTCTGTGACTAGAGTGCAGCAACTTCTCTCCGGGGGTGTCCGTGCTGCTGCTGATCTTCCTTTGTCTTGAGGCCATCCTCTTCCTCACTTTCACAGCTGTTATGTTTGGTACGCAGATCCACTCCATCTGCAACGACGAGACGGTCAGTATTCACATCACCCCGCAAACCTTGTTCCCCTTCACAAGTCCAAGTAGTCCTTTTGCAGCTTCGATGTAATGCTAATATGATATTATAATATGTGCACCCAGCATGCTAATGAGCCCAAGCACACAGTGACTTAATGAGGAATCTTTTATTTACTGAGCCTTTAATGTCTTGCAGGAGATCGAACGTCTTAAAAATGAGAAGCCCACATGGGAGCGTCGCATGAGATGGGATGGAATGAGAGCTGTATTTGGGGGCTCGCCCTCCCTGCTTTGGTGCAATCCGTTCACAGGCCTCCGTCTGCGGCGCCTGCTGCTGTCGACCCATGGTCGCCGCAGCGGGTCGGAGTTCTCCATTTGAGGGGCGGGGCGACGCGGATCACCAACACTTGAGCACTTGTGAAGCCGGATTCCTTTTTGTATATCCTCCTTGAAAGGGGCGAGGATGGACCTCCGCTCCGAGAGGCGCTGCTCTCAGTGTGGGTGATGGAGGGGGACAGTTGGACCCCAGTTAACCATCACTGGGAGTTTGTATCCTCACATGCTGATGGAGACCCAAGACCTTTGGGCTGTACAAGTATTCTAACCAAGTGGAATTTTGTTTCTACCATGCGCAGATGTTTTGGTTTGTTCTGTTGTTTTTAGGCAAAGCAAGCAGGATGTATCTCAAGTGTGTCTTTTCTTCCTTGTGAGGCGTCCAAGGTGCTGATTGAACTCTACTCGGGCCCCCTAAATCACACAACACAACTGCTTGAATCAGTAACATATCTTCACTGGACCAGATGAGTGGATATAAACAGTGGGGGGGGGGGGGGGGTTGTGGGGGATGCTTAAAACTTGTTCTGTTTGGATCCGCACAAAGAAATCACAGTCAAGGACATTCACTACTTCCATGGCCTTGATTTGCATGTACAACGGCTCAATCAGCCAATCAAACGAGGCTTTCATCATCTCCAAATGAATGAGCAGGCCACTCTGAACACAGGCCCCCCCTTCTCATTCCAGAGGACTGAGTGGTGTTTCTCATCTGTTCAACCTCTTCGTCGTGATTTCCCCCATTTGGCTGGAATTGTTGATTCTTTTAGCTTACTCAGGCCAGTGGAAATGAATTGTCTTTTTTTTTTTTTTTTTTATAATAGCTGAAGCTTCATTACCGTTCGCCGTGGATACTCCTCAGTTGTTGACCATAATGCCTCACTTGAGATGACAACTGTTATACCGAATTTTCATTCCGATAAACAAAAAAAAGATCACAGTTTTGTATAAATTGCACGTATGTATCCATGAATTTACCCTTCCAACACTTCATGCTGCTCCTCTCGTCCTCAAGACACTGATGAACAGTGTGGCCAAGACCACTGATTAAACTCGCCGTGTTTTCAAGAAGTCATTCAGGTTCAACAACTTCGGCTGCTGAAAACACAGGAATGTTATTAAGGTTGAAAAGTTTGACTTCTGCGTGTGAAAGCAGTCCACACGCGAGAAATCTTGGAAAACCCTTCATAGCATTTAAACCAGACAGAGCCGAGTTTCAGACCTCGCTCGGCTGCTTTGGAGCTCACTGCGATCTTCAGAGCCAGCCTCCATTGTGCGGTGAGCCTCTTTGTGAAAGAGGCGGAGGTACCAGGCTCATTCTACAAGCTTTGATACAGAACAAAGACTCGGGCAGCCTTTCCTGCTTCACTACAGAAATGGCAAGACAGCAGCAGATACTTTCCCAGGGTTATTCAACATGCATCCATGCCTAAAAAAAACAACAACCCATTGAGTCAATTGAAATTGCCATACTTATGTTTTCATTCTGTCAGCACTTCTCTCCTATTTTTATCCACATAATCAATGGGCCTGTTCTCACTGGATGAATGCAACTTTAGGATTTCAAGCAAATTCTTGACTGGCTGGTATTTTAGTATTGTCAAATCTAAAGTAGTCTAATCTTTGTGGCGAGTTGGACGTATTCCTACTATTTGCTCTCATCTGTGGATGCCAGGAGAAGGAATTCCACTGTTTACACTAAATAATGATATCTGATGCTCTGTGGCTTTAATGTTTTAAGAAACATGCTGTCGGTAGAATGTAAAACGTATGTAATTTGGGACGAAGTGACGCACAGGACTAATATCACGGTATGTTATTCATGCTAGCCTCTCATTTCTATTTTCATTCTGCAGGGCTGCATTGTTGGCAGGATATCCCTTTTTTATTCATGTCATACTTTATCCATATTTAGCATGGTTCATTCATCAAGCATTGCATCCTAACATGCTCGATCCAATGTTTCAATTTAAGTCATATGTAGAAATAAGAGAACAACTTAATATGACTTTTTAATTAATAGTAAAAGTAATACTGCTTAGGCCTGCAGGTGTGTAACTGTTTTGCTAATCAAGCAACAGCTATTATTCAATATAGTTAAAGACAAAATTGGCAAAATTACATCCTGATGAATTGGAAAACTATTCTAATAAACACCGACAAAATGGCTTAAACTGTAATGTCAAAAGTGGGACCTGAAGTGAAGTGACAAGACTGAGACACTGTTACACTTTTAGTGTTATTCGTAGGACGTAGCAGAGCGCCAGCGCTATTCATGGATTGAGAAATATTTCTGTGATGACTGCATGTGAATATTGGGTGTTGATAGATTTTTACGTGGGTACGCTTGGTTGAAGTCTTTCACAAGATGGTCCCGTTTCATCACCTAAATCTGATGCTGTAATCATAATGTCTTAAATCGAGATTCTGTAACGCTGTAAGTAGTTTTACATTCATGGTCAGCGATAGTATCAACGATTTTTAAAGGATTGTACCAATAATTGTATTTTCTCCTCCTTTTGCTGTGTGACTTTTAAAATACAATCAACATGGGGAGAGTATTGATTGACAATGTGAAGAATTGTGCAAACGGATACATTATTCTGTCAAAAGTTTCTTTTCTCATACTAGTTTGCAGTTAAAGTGGATTTGCACAGAATATGTTAAACATTTTGTGTTAGCAATGATTCTTAACAGGATGGATATTTGATCAGAGGATTATTAATGTTGCTGTATAAGCTGAGAGAGATTTTGTTTTCTACTTTCTTGGGAGAAGTTTTCCTAAAGAACAAAAGTCTTTCAGCTTTATAAACAAAGTATAAAGGTTACCATTAACATCATATGAATGGAATGTTTTACTTAGGTTTTTTTTTAATTAATGTCATAATCGTATGTCTTATATCCTCGATGTTCTTTTGCATAATAAACTTGATTAAATTAAAGCTATGAACAATTATTGGTTTACCATCACACATTATTATTTGTCTAATTCCTGGTTTCTGTACAACAGACGTGCCAGGTTGGAAATTTGCCAGACGTCGAAATCAAGAAAATTATTTTAACCTAATCGCACGTGGAAAACACACACCCTAAATCATGGAGGCCGGTTCCTTCTGTCCAGTAGGTGGCAGTACTTTCAGAACAGAAATAGGTTCGTCATTGTATTTCTATTCCCTGAATATTGGACTGCGGGCACCACGCAGGATGGAGGCCTCACGTGTATTAGGCATTACGGTAAGAGCGTGGAGGAACTTACTTCAAAATAAGAGCCAAGTTCCGGTTGACAAAAGACACGTCACATTCATATAATAAATCAGTCAACGGTCTGCAGTATGATGATTTCAAAATGACATTACACTGAATCAAATGCAGAGACCTCAAGGTGACACAAAGGGACTAGTTGAGTTCGGGATTGATAGCATACATTTCTCCTGTTGGCTAAATTGATCTTATAAGGTAATTCATCTCTTCACGTTAGATTTTGCTATTGTTCTAAAAAGCAATTAGCTTGTTGCTATTGACCTTCTCCTATACAACCGAATCTGAATTTAGAAGGAAGTTGGCTCATGAGTTGACTGATACTCTGTGAGTGGGTCTGCCATCCATCCAAATTGTCACTTAGTGTAAACTTTCTGAAGTTTCTGAATTAAATCTAGTGTACGATCATTTCGAAATCATTCTAGTCTGTGTATTTTTTAGTAATATATTTGAGTAAGTAGTCACACAATTGGAATTACATTTCTTCTTGAAAAACAATTAGCTTGGGGTAATTATTCATTTTTCAAAATTATTTATTAAATGTATAATTTGACATTCATTCAATCAGTTACATGTATTGAAAATGTATACACGATTTACAGAATTATTGATTTATTTATTTTTAAACGCGACTTGTTTTTTCACATTCATCATGGCTCTTGTTTTGAAGTCAGTTCCTTAAACGCTATTACCGCAATGCCTGATACAAACACGCACTGCGGAATAACCTGCGGGCTGGCGTGTCTGTGTTGTGGAGGATGGCATGACATTAAGTTATCGTGGTCAGGTCTCGTATCATTCCGTTGGAGTGTAATAGTTTAGTTTATAATCCGCATCGCTGAGACGAAGTGCAACCTGTAAGAACAACTTCAGGACGCAAATCCCGCCTGTAGGTTCTCGCCTACGTCATTAGCCCCGCCTTCGCCGATAAATCGTAACGTTAACTCCCTCCAGCTTCCGTTGATGGGGAAAATATGGCGGCAAATGAAACTGAAGTCAACAACATAGCTGGAGTGGAAGCTACTGTTAACCGCTGGATAGTGGACTACTATTCACATCTAGCGTTAGATTTTTTTAAAAACAAGAAGTACGCAGAGTTCTGCGGTATTCGAGATGTACTTCAGAGTAAGTATCAAACTAACTCGTCGTGTGCGTTCTCCTTATTCGACACTGATGTCGTTGTTAACCTAACCTGGTCGCGAAAAGCTACCTTAATCCGGACATGCGCAATTTTACACTGTTTCCGGCCTTTTATTTTCGTCGATCGCCTTGAAAACGAATTTGGTTCCCGCACATGTTGACCGCATTGATGGTAATTATTGCGACTTAATCCCCGCGAAAAACGATGTTTACAATGACTATTGATGTATGCCCGGGTTAGGGCAATACCAGCCCAAATTTAACTGTCATAGTTAAAGTATTATTATAATTTTGCTCGAAATGTAGGAGGCTTACACAGTTTAATGACGTTAAGCCACCTGGCTACATTACCAATAGTTTTACTGGACAGTTAACGTTAGCTAAAAACTGCCCAAGTTAGCGCTCCTTTACTTAACATGTGTCCGAACACAGCATAGTCGTCCCTGGGACCCTTTTTTGTCATGTATTTGCTGTGGGTCGACCCGTCCTTATTAAAGGTCTTGCCACCAATATGTGAATACATAAGCCAATATGTTTTTTCTTCGGGTGAATGACGTGTTGATTCCCTGTCTTGCTGTAGGTGTCCTGGTCCGTCCCCTGGAATCCTCTGACGTCACTCAAACAAAAATTCGAGTATTGCAGTTTCTCTCCCGGATAAATGATGGCGAACATCTTGGTGAGATCAACCGTGGTGCTTTCATCATCTAACTTCACTTTGGCTCCTCTTGTGTATTGCTTGGTTTCTCCAGAAATACAGGCGTAAAATATTTGTTTTCCTGCCTACCAGTAAATAAGTTCTCTTTAAATCTAAATAATATTGATTAAATTGCCTCGTTAAAGGATGTCAAGTGATCAACTGTATCCGTTGAACATAACTCAATGCTTGTTCATTATGCATCTAACCCTACTAGTGAATTAAGATTTGTCTTTTCCTACAGACCTAACATTTGAGTCCGATGAGTCACTTACTCCTCTGGAATCCGCCTTAGTGGTCCTGGAAACTATAATCCAGGAATGCAAGACGGCAATGCCAGAGCTTTTTGAGGGAGTATGCACTTCTATAAAAGAGATGGTAAGGGGATTTCTGTTATGGTTTTTGCAGCTTAAATGTGTTCAACGTGCGTGCCGCTTCTTGACCGGCAGAAAGAAATACGCTTGGGTTATCTTAAAAATACCTGCCATCCCAAAGTTTCATGTTTGTTTGTTGGTTTCATTGTTTGTTTTCTTCTTGTAGATTGTGGGGCTGCTTATTAAGAACAAAGAGTTTGACCACGCAAACGAAGTTCTGAAAAAACACTTCCCCAAATCAATGGTTGGCAAGGTGAGTTGATCACCTCAAAGCGCATGTTTACTCAAAAAAATAATAATTTTTCTTGAGTCAAATCAGTATTTAGCTTCCTCTCTTTTGGGTACTGCATTCATTATTCCCTTTGAGTGCATTTTTATCAAAAAGCTGCATTGTCCATTATACACTTTGTGTATTGAATCATGCATATACATGTGATATTACAATGAAGTGAGCAGCCTCCTCTTCAAACCTCTTGAACCGCTTTTGCTCTCTGGCTCCATTCGAGGCCCCTTGAATCACCGGATTGCTGTCGATGGATCCCGGCGCCTCTGCATTTTCCTTGTTTTTGAATCTCCCTTCTGTAATCACCTCTCCTTCAGTTGTATCTTGCAAAGCAAATTGCCGATTCTCATAAATACAGATGCTCGGTCAGCCACACTCTCAAATGTTCAGGTTTAATGTCGTCCTCCGTGCTGTATGTGACACCCCTGTCTGTGTACTCCGTAGAAAGCGATATTCATGGGTCTCGTCAAAAAGAAGAGCAACGTGCACGCAGTCATCGAGCAAATCGACTTTCAGCGGTTCAAGGATGAAATGTTTGCCTTCTGCCAGAGGCTCTGCCCACTCAATCTTCCCTTTCTCTACAAGGTATGCTGCTATCGTTTAGGCACAAGAAAAGGGCTCATTGCTGTGAACAGTGATTCTTTCTCGCTTTCTCTGTGTTGATGATGCATTTGACGATTTATTTCAAAAGATTTGGGTTTCAGAGCTGATCTGTTTACGGCACACATCAGGATAAAGCCTTATTTGTAATGACTTAAGTATTTGTTTAGCCAATCCAGGGATGCAACCCTGTTGATTTGCT
Source organism: Gasterosteus aculeatus (assembly GCF_964276395.1). Taxonomy (NCBI): domain Eukaryota; kingdom Metazoa; phylum Chordata; class Actinopteri; order Perciformes; family Gasterosteidae; genus Gasterosteus; species Gasterosteus aculeatus. The sequence continues at coordinate 16,088,872 of NC_135700.1, read as the reverse complement.
GATGTCGGTAGATAAACACGTGTCACTTATTGTGTGTTTGGGGTTTTGTGTGTGTAACAGGCTGCAACACAGCTTCTGGATAAAAGGCACACGGAGAAAAGCCTCGAAGCTGCTGGGTCCGATGAGCGAGACGAGGCGCTGCCTTCCTGCAGTCAACAAACCAACCGCGCCCAGTTTGTGTCACGGTAGGCTCAAGCTCTCGATTACTTTTATCATGCATCTTATTTGGTTCACGCCTCTTATCATTGGTCTGCATAATAACAGTAGCAAAACGGGCAGGTTCCAGTTTGTAAACGTGCCACAGAGACATCCGTTAGTTTCCCCGTAGATCTCATCCCCACCACCTCTCTCTCCCCAGATGATGAACAACCCAATTACATCTGACAGACAGCAAATCTTTACTTATTTCTTCTAGGGCTCCAGGCTAGACTGCTTCAAGCACAATTATTATAGGGACCCTTCTTGTACTCCATTCAACCTCCTTCACCTGTCTCTGTCTTATCTACCAGTAAACCTGCAATAATCCAGAGGACCAGGCTGGAGATGGCCTACACGGCTTTGGCTGCAGGTTCCGTTGAGAGGACATTTGCTCAGCTGGAGGAAGAAGTGGCGGAGAAAGAGCAGTCGAGAATAAACGATCTTTCGCTGCCCCTCTCGCCTGCCCCCAAGAAGGCCGCTGTTTTGGACTCTGAGCCGGACGGGCCGTTTCAGAGAGACTCTGGAAGCCCCATGGAGGCTTCCCCAGCCGACCAACCCCCACAAACAGATGCCGCCCCTCAAACCGAGTCGGGCTGCCTCTCAAAGAGCCCATTGGCGCTGAGAAAGCACCCCGTCCACAGCGTGGCGCGCCTGGTGGTCGAGCCGGACAGCCAGGCCAGCTCGCAGTGCACGGCGGCCTCACCGCGACTAGAGCCGGAGTCCCCAGCCACAGAAACCGAAAATGACTCGCTGGGCCAGGGAGCGGAAAACGATGTTTCCATCCCCGTGCGGAAAATCCGCCGATCAAACAGACTTTACAACAGGTAAATATTTTTTAAGAAAGCCCGGCTTTGTAGCTTCCCGTCAAGTATTCTTCAGTGAGTGCACGGCACAAAAACTCTTTGTTTTGTCACGCAGGTCCTCGATTATTTTGTCCCAGTCATCTGAAGACGACGACGATGAGGAGGACCGAGCTGGCTCTGTGGCTCAGCGGGACATTCCTGTGGAGAAACCCCACAACCAGTCCAACAGTTTACTCGGCCAGTAAGTCCAAACGTTCAATACCGTCTCACACGGGTCTTCTGTTGGGTTCTTACCAACAACCACTTGTTTTGCTCCATAACGTAATAATCTATATATTTCTGTTCACCTTTTAAAAATATATTCAATATAATTCTTTTCGGCATTAAAAGTAAATATTGTGCAATCATCAATCCAGTTGTAAACATTGTTATTGGATTTAACGAAGACAAAAGCATTACTTTGAAATAATTTCCATAAAAACGCTTAACCGAATCCACTCATCGTGCAGAAATTCCACCGAGTCAGAGCAGCCGGCGTCAGACAGTGGGGACGACCCGCAGCAGGCCCCGGCTCCCAAGAACCCCCCGGTGCAGAAACGTCGCAGGCAACTTCTCAGCAAGCAAGTCCAAATGCAACGTTGAGGTGTCGTGACTATGCTGGCTCATGATTCCTTGCCATTTGACACACGTTACGTATTCCCGCAGGGTTCCTCAAGCCGTCTGTATCATAGACTCGATGGACAGCTCACCCGAACCGATGGGTGTTCAGGCCGTGCCTCAAAGGAGCTCTACTCCTACCAAGGACTTTGCTCCAGACAAACCCCTGTGCCAATCAAAATGGTTAGTGAACATTGCACCAGCGGCTCGAGTATGTAACTAAGTATTTTAAACTTTGACTCAAAGAGAACTATGGTCCCTTAAAGCTTCTGACTGCCACCAATGACTATTCATTTTCTATTTATTAAGTCATTGGTTTTACAGATCAATCAATTCATCTAAATTATCAACTTTTCTTATTTGGTTCAACATTTATGTTTTCAATTTTTACAACTAGTCACTGGCATTGTTTCAGTTCTTCGTCACATCAATTAGCATCATAACTCACGGTGCCTGAAACAAAATGTTTGCTCGTTCACAGGAAAGTGCTGTACAACAACGCGAAGGAGAGCAAGGAAACATGGAGTGACGAAGAATCCTGTTCCAGCTCTAAAAAGAATACCAGTAATATTTACGTTATCTGCTTCTACTTGTTCACAAGATTTTTCAGAATTAAGTATCTTGTTCATATAGTAATGTTTTTTTTCCCCACAGCCAAAAGAGCGCACAATGAGAGCACCATTTCAAACTCAGGCCACAAAAAGAGGGTAAGCGAGACGCTGATTGTTTGTAAACCTCCTGTCAAATTTGAAACAAAATCTGTTGTGGTGCATGTAATGCTCTGGTGGAAACACTTGTTAATTTGCACAATAAGTCAATCATTCAGCAAGCATATATTTGTAGAAAGGTCTGAATTTGGTTGACTTTTGCATTCATAAGTTGAAGTTTGCGATTTGACTATTCAAGCAGTTGATCAAAGCACCAGAAACGGAAAATAACTAAACAAGAATTTGGTATTTTGCATTATTCAAAAGGTTGAGAACTCATGTTCCTGTTGTGTTGCAGAAGTGGAGTGAGGATGAGACAAACAATTTGAAGGCGGGGGTCAAACGGTTTGGTGAGGGCAGCTGGAGTCAGATCAAGGCTTATTACTCCTTCGAAGACCGAACAAACGTCAACCTGAAGGACCGCTGGAGAACGCTGAAGAAATCCAACGTGGTTTAAGTAGTTCAGGAGAAGTTGCCTGATGAACAATATATCTTAACAGGAAAGTTAATCTCACAGGTATCTGTTCTCGTTTCCATACCTCTCGAATTTCCATCATGTGTCACAATAGTGGACAACTTAAGTTTGTGTTGACTTTTAATTCAATAAATTTTTAGGGTTTTTTTTTGTATAACTTTAGCTGCTTGTTTGTGTCTTTGTATGCATTTCCCCATCAGATTCTCATCAGTAGCAATGTTTAAGACAAATACAAAGATGGATTTATTGACATTTACAAAATAATCACAAAAGCCCCCCCCCCCGTAATTTGGATTGGGACAATCTGAATAGACATCTTATAGATGGTTAGTTTAGTGATATCCCAAGTCAAGTTTTGTGCATTGGATTTATGGGAAAGTTGTAACATCTGGTATCAAGACACTTGTATAAAATCAACCCCTCCCAATAAAACAAACAGCTGCTCTGGGTGTGCGTCCGAAGTTGATGGTGAAATGTGTTAAGAAGAGGAACATTTGAAAGTCCAGCTATCAATGCATCTTTATGTTAACGTGTCTTCATTCCTAATGAACTCTCCAACGTCGGCCTGGTGGAACACTACAATGGACATGGGGTCCACTTGCCGACACTCCGCGGTACACTTGGCTGCAACTCCGAAACCCTGCAAAATGGAACACACGAATGGTTTAGAGACCCCCTCTGAGCAGAGATGTTACGCAAACAATGGTCTCATGTGCATTTTCAGCATGATTGGCCTTTTAAATTTAACCCTATTTGACATTGCCCCCTGAGACATATCTTCCAAAAATAACTGTTTAGTTCCAGAACTTACCAAAGGCACATCCGTCATGGAGTAGACCACAACTCCCTGGTACTGCATCGTGTTCTCAGTGATTCTCCCGAGGCCAGATTTCATCACGTGGTTCCCGTAGAGGAAGGACTGCTCTGCTCCGGGTTTCACCCACACCTTGAACTACAGGACCAGACGCTTCACATTACCCATATGGACGATATGACACTTGTGTATTCCATTTTTTAAAAACAGGACACCTACACACAAATACGTCTTTATTTCAGCCAGACAATGCACATGTATACAAAACCTCTTCTCCGGATTGCAGCAACATTCGGTCGGTAGATGGCTAATTATTTGATTGCATCACATGGTTAAATACCCTAGAAGCCTGCGTCCTATTTTAACATGCTGCTAGTCTTCATTATAACATTGTCATGGACTTCAATGCAAAATAAGGCTCTCCAGAGGAGCGCTTGTGTTGCCTCACGGGACCCCGGGGGGGTGCAGAATAATGATGAACACTGGTAACCAGACTCACCTTGGCATAAGGCGCCAGGAAATCCAGAGCTGTGATGTGCAGGCGGAATTTCATGGTCTTCGTGAACTTCCCAAAACACGTCCCCACCGACACGAGCTTCTCCCTTGAAACGTGTGCGGCCAACTTCAGAATCTTCTCACTGCGAACAGACGACAAAGCGCGTAAATGGATCTGCGTCACGCGTCATTCTTGTGAACCATTGAACGCATCGTTCCGCGTGTTACCTCATGTAGTACACGCGGTCGTTGTGCAGTCTGAAACAGTAGGAGCCATCAGGTCGGTCCACAAGTATTTTGATGTTTTCTCCGATGCTGTTGGCGTAGAAAGGACGTGCATCACACACACACACACGCGCAGGCTAACAAGGATGCTACCTAATTGTTAATACGTTTCAGTCATAGTGGGCACGCGGAAATGCCCGATAAGCCAACTTACTATTTCGAAAGCTTCTCGAACATCGTCTTCGTCTCTTCGTCGGTTAATGGCCTCATTTTCAAAAATGTAAAAGCAGCTGTTACCAGCGAATAGTTGGATCCCTTGTGAGAAACGTGCAAAACGTGGGTAAGAACGGAAGCCGTCAACCGTCAAACAGGAAGTTGTATGACGTAATTAGTAAGCGTAGTTCCTGGTTAATTTTTTTTTGCATTCTTTAGCTTTCGATCGATCGCTCGTTTTCTACTCCGACGAACCGCCAGTCGTCTGGTAAGTTCATTCACTAAAACATACTCAAAACTCTTGGTGATGTGTTTATTATGAAGCTCGTAAACAATAATTCGAGCATTCGTTGTTTTTTTTACGTTTGGCTTTTGTAGAACATTGAAGACACGCCTTCAAAATTGGGCTCGGTTAGCCGGGTTGGCTAGCTGTCAGTGGAAAAAAACACGAACCTGTTAGCTCGTGAGCTAACGGGTGTTAGCCGCTGGTAATGCTAACACTGGCTCGCTGCAGGCAACGACCGCGCTCCACCTAATCAACACGTCGATGTTATTATCGGTGAATATATAGAGTCTCACCCGGTTGTGGGTTTAGCTCAGACCCGCCGTTTGATGAGGGGACTTTTCGACGCCGCGGTGTCATATTACGTAATCATTTGAACGTAAATACCAACAACTTGCGTGCGATCGGTAACTCATCATTTTTTTAGGGTTTCTACGTTAATTAAAATCTACATGTGTGACCTTTACTCTGCCCTTAAACTGAAAGGATTCACCTGCACTGGATTGTGATGTGTAATGTCAGACCCAATGATAATGACTAATGTGGGAATCTACATCGTCATCGACTTCTAAGCGTTCGGCAGATCATTTGATCCTTCCGTCTGAAAGCCACGGTGGCTGAATTAAATGTTCCTGTTTTTTCACATGACTTATGAAGTAAAGTTACACACCGCAAAATCACAATATCTTCCGAACACGTGCTGAAACATCTGATCCTGCTGCTGCTCAGTGATACCTAGAATGTTGAACTGGTTCCAGATGAACTAACGTTACTTTTCAACTACTTGCGTTGACCTGGATCTTGCCTTTTTTTTAAGTAGCATTCTGACTGTGACACACATAGAGATGTGACACATGTGACACTAGTGTCATCCTGTGTCACCATTTGTAGATCCCTTATTTATTAAGCATTTCTTCACTCGTGAAATGGCGTATGTGGAAGCTATGTTTTTTTTCTTTTGTGAATAAGCCTCTTGATTATTAAAGGTCTGGGGAGGTATTCATTTTGGATATCTTACGGTAGCAACAGGAATGATTGCAGCATAAGCTGATGGCCGTGGCCATATTAACAATCACATACTTTGTTGCTTACACAAGAGAGTTTTGGAAAGGAAGGTACAATTAGAAAAAATCCCTCGTACAACCTGTTTGTTAGTCAGTGACTGGTCAGGATCCCGGGTTTAAAACATACATGGTGCTTTGAGCCAATTTCTTCCATTTTTAGGGGTAAACATTGAGAATTGAACAACAGTTATTAATTATATCTGTATTCTACTACTTGCAATTGTTGTTGATAACAATGAAACGTTTTAGTGCTTACTAAACTTTTTTTTCCCCACGCCTTTAATCGGTTGGCAGGAGCGTGCTGACCGGTTCTTGTGCCAGCGCTTCACCTCAGACATCAGGGGTCTGTCTCAGTCGTCAGTTTCCGGCACGTCTGTGGCTCTGGCAGCACTGAACAGGAAGACCGACGCAGAGAGACGTCTGAACTGAGAGCGGAAACTGCTGCGGCTTCTTCCTCCGCTTCAGAATGACTGAATTCTGGGTTTGTTTCAGCTGCTGCATTGCAGAGCAGCCGCAGCCTGTGAGTACAAAATCTACATGTGGGATAATTTGATTTACTTAATTTCAATTCCAGGGGTACAACATATGCTTTTTTATATCTAGGTAAATAAACAGGCCAGTATCTCATTGGAGTACTTCGAGGCATTGCAAGTGGAATAAGGACTCCAGCAAGCCACATCTTGCCATCTGACACAACACTTAATTCGATTGAACAAGGTTGTCCTTTGTGGCGAGTCATTGTGTGTCGCCGTAGTCTGCCAGTCCTTCAGCCTACAGATCCATGAAGGAACCATGAATTCTGACCTCAATCTGTTCCACAAGCTCTACAACACAGGTTCACTACTAATGAATGAATGAATGAATGAAGGTTTAGAATGTAAAAAAAGTAGTCTGAAGAAAGTGTATGTTTACGGTACTTGTTGTTTTTTTCAGAAACGGCGGCGACGAATCGACCGCTCCATGATCGGGGAGCCAACAAACTTTGTTCACACCACACACGTAGGCTCGGGGGACATGGGCCTGGGATTGCCTTCAGTACGTTTTACGTCGTCATTCCAGAATAGTCAACAAACAGAATGAGGCAAAACTACACTTTCATTCACTTAACATTTATATCTTGATGTCTGTAGGTGGACCTTGTTCAAGCCCAAATGAAATCTAAAGGGGGCTACGTGCATGGAGGATCCGAAGGTTCTCAGTTGTAACAAGGTGAGACGTCTTTGACTTTTTAAGTGCAAATAGTATTGAGAAGGTTCATTTTCAACTTCCATGCTTTTATCCAGTTTTTAAATACTATACACTGTCCAAAACTCTGCCGCGTTATCACCAGCTTGAGGAATCAGCGGGCCGTCAGTGTCACAACAAAAACAGGGATTAAAAGCTTTTTTTGAGAACATGCGATTCACCCCGACCACGGGAGGTTCTTCTTAGAAAATACAAATCGTACTTGACATTGTTGTAAAATCATTCAACAGGACATTCGGGGCAATAGCTGCACGTAGGAGACAGAGTTGACAACATACTCAGGTTGTGCATCAAGGCTTCTCAGAGTTCTTTTTTTGAGTTCCCACGAGGGTCTTTCCTATCAGCTGACATGACGCACACTACAGTACAGACTGTTGTCTGCAGCCTGACTGGCTTTAGTTTGATGCAACAGAACGCATTTGTAAGCCGGAAAGACGTAGAGGTTCACACTCGATCGCATGATCGTCCCGAGGGGGGAGGGGGTCGGGGGGAGGGGGGGGGAGGGATTGATGATAATTGCAAAGCATGTTGGCACATGACGGCAAGTTTGTCTTAAGGAGCCTTGGAAGGAAACTGCTGAACGGCCTTAGCAAATATTTGCGCTCCACTTTATATGGTCATGTTTGATTCGGGGACTTCGGCACGCTCCCTTTTAAGGAATGCATGAATGTCGCTCCTCTTGATCAGCTCCGCAGTGCCCATAACCACTTGCATTTCCCCTGTGACATTGACTCTGCTGTCGGTAGGACTACTTTTATTAAGTTTGGCTCCGGCCTGATCTGTGCAGTGGCATTCCTTCCTACAGGCCTCGGGCAACTGGTTAACAGTTAACGTTGCACACTGCCTCGTTTGTTAACGCGCACTTTCAGTATTCACTTATCGGCCGTGTCTCTCTTTGGGCTCCGAAACCGATTGAGCCAATTAGTATCGAACATGTTTGTAAAAACAGGACGGGTGAAGGAGCCCGAGTAAGCACGCTGCTGGACGCACTCAAAAAGGGACGTCTTCTCACTAAAGTGGAGTCAACCGGCTCAGATCGGACGGCGGACTATTTCGTTTTAACACACGCGCCCGATCATTAGCACTTGAGACCCTAACGTTTGTTTCCGCTCTTTTCCCCCTTGCAGCCCTTCACAGTCTTGTGGAAACTACTGTTGTTGATAAGAGGAAACGTTTTCAAAAAGCAGTTCTGTCTTTAATGGACGCAGGACCAAAAGATGAAGCTACTGCTTTTCCATAATGTTGTATATATTTTTATTTTCCATTCCTTTTTTTTTTTATGAAAGCACTGCTATCCATTTGCTGCCATACTGTTGCACTGTAAAGAGTAACTTTTAAGAATAGATAAGAGGGTTTAGAAAGCTCATAATCTCAGTCAGTATGCTTGTTTGTATGCATGAGGAAAATATTTTCAAAGATATTTGCTGTTGTAGCCCATTTGGATGCCTGTATTTATTATCTGATTTGTAAACGGACCTCATGGTGGCTGGGCCACGCTGGAGATTTGGAACATTCAGTTTCTTTCTTTAATTTTCAGAGGGTTATCAACGGGCAGGTAGAGCTGTCATGGCAAAAAAGCGCTATGTTCGTTGTTTTATTCTGAGGAGTACTCATTCTCTGAGTTGCTTTCAGGGTTAAAGATTGCTGTCTTGTAATAAACTTGAAATGAGTAGAGTACACTGGATCATACATTGTACACTCACACTTGCTTAGGAATTTTGCATTGATTTCAACTGATTTTTTTTATACTCATTTAGATTTGAACCATATAGAATTTTAATAAACAATGAACTTCCTTATCTGCCTTCTGAAGTCATGTTCATTATTTGTTTTACTTGTGTGTCGCTTGGCAGCTTGATGCCGCAAATACTGAGCTCAGTGGTTTCAACAGGATTCATATTTTTCTATTTTCTTCTCGTGCTGTAGACCGAGAATTATACTTGGATGTAACCAAATTTACAATGCAAGCACAGCCACAGGTTTTATACTGTTTGTGGTATTTTCAGATCTGCAACCAACCTTCTGTATGTCCACCAATCTTTCTCTTGGTTCCTTGTACTGCTGTTCCTTTTTCCCCGCGCACAGTTGGTATTTCACAGTAAACGTCGTGGTATCTTATAATTCTATTCACATATTGTCACATGTCTATTGTCACGTGACAATTGCTTGTCACTTTTTGAGATCTCAAGTTTCTTTTTCTTTTTTTACATTTTTTTTTTAATGGAATATTGACCAGCCGACACATGTAACTAAATGGCATTTTACCTGATGGGACCTGCCTTTTGGTAGCAGTGTGTGTGATTAACTTGCTTCAGTGTTAAAGTTCTCTTTCCTTAATCAAGTAGAGATCATCTTTTATAAAGCGTTCCTCTCGTAGGGCAATGTGAATGATCGTCCGTTGACCTAATGATTGGAGTGGAGCCATCATTCTCCCTTTTATTCGCCCGCTTTTCCATCCCTCGCTATTGTCATGTGTATTCCAAATTTTGGATTCGGGTGCTATTGGGGGGGGGGAAACCTAGTTGGAAATAGTGAGAGAGCCGCTGCAGTATAAATATCAAACGCACCTGCCACTCTGGGTGATCATCATGTACACAGCGCGCACCACTGCTTACTGTTATCTTCAATTACAAAAGTCAAATGTGTCGAGCAAACCAGCAGGCCTGGATTTATCAGTACATGTCATTTGTCCTCGACGTTCATCTCATGATTCTTTAACAACAGAATGTGGTGGTACTAAGTCAAGCAAAAGTCTGTGTAAGTTGATGTTTAAATGCATGCTATTGTCATACTATTCATGATTAAAAAAGGAAATCCTCTGTGTTGGTACCAGGCAGCGCCAATCACCTGATGGATACAGCCACATTTGTAATATCTTATTATTTTTCGGCATTAAAACGGCTGCCAACCATTTTCCCAACCCAGGTTTAATTATGCCATTTGTCACGATAAAATATTGTCACAGTGCTCATCTCTTCCTCTTTAAATGTTTCTGTAGTAATTCCTGTGTGAAAAAAGATCCACAAATGTGTAGACTTGCTTGTGTTTTTTTTTTTTTGTTGTTTTTCTTCCCAGCTCTGTGCACAATTCTGTAGTATGTAAGACATACTGGGATTGCAGTATATTATGTGACCAGCAGGCTGTGCTTGTGGACTGGTTGAATGTGACTTTAAAATATGTTTCCTTTAAGGATTCTTGTAATTGGACTTCTTCTATGATGATACTGTAAATATGTAACATGAAAGTAATGGATCCATTGTTTCTATGTATTCAGGGTCGCACATATTTTAGGCTACTTTTCTGTATAACATCACTGGGAAAGCAGTGTTCTTGTTTTGTTTTCATCAGGAAATGCCTGATGTGTCATTCCTGCTTTAAGGGAAGTGCATCTCGTCTTTTTTTCTGCATTTTTCAGAATAAACAATGAGAAATAAATATTGATGTTTGACCAACTGTGCGTTCCATGTTTTCACTTCGATCCAAAACTGCCACGTCTACTGGGAAAGAGAGGAGATGCTGTATCTCATTCTGGAGAAAAGCACAAATAATTCATTGCAGAAATACACAATGATTTATGTCAATAAGTGGTAGGCGATGTGCACAGATCATTTCCATAAGTCGAGTTACCGATAAAAACATGGAGAACCACTCCACCACAAGTGAAAGTGTTGCATACAAAACCTACCTATATGAAGTATCAAAAATAAAATCATCTCATGTTAAAAGTGTCCCTTGTTATAGCTTCATCTTTTCCATTGACATTATAAGTAGCTTTTTACTGTGGCTGGTTGAGGTGAATCTAGTTTTAACTGCTGCAGTCTCGTCAAAAGGCATTTTACCTAATGGGCACTGAAATGTCCCCAACCAGAAGGTTTCTGGTTATTTTATTCAGGTGGGCCACTTCGTTGTGCTTCTCCTGCTATGGAAAGCCAACGTGTTGCCAAACAAAAAGGCTTGTAAAAGTACTACGGCACTAAAAGCACTAATATCTGGTGTGAAAGAAAACGTTTTGACGTTTTGGATGGTTATTACTGTTACGTACTGTTTATTGAGCTCACATTCCGTGCAGACTATGGTTTGGTTTCTTTAAATTGATCATGCCGCTTGACAGACAGCAGTGTAGTAATGAGGTGTGAGTGACTTGACAGATATCATTCATTTCACTGCTGGTTATACAAATTTATTGAAGACACACAGCCGGCTTCTGAACCACTCGGGTCACCTATGGCACACACTTTAGAATCACAACAAGCTTTTGTGTTTTAGTTGCTTTGACACTTTATAAATGCACAAATATTTAGGGAAACAGGTTGTACAAAACCCCACAAAACAAACATGCAGGTGCTGCGTGAAAATCAAGTACATATATTTTGCTGCTCCGCCCTTCTCGAACTGTACGTCTGGCGAACAAAAGAGCGTAGCGATGACTGATCCTGCACTAAAGCGAAATGCGATCTGTTGACTCTGCGGGCCGTTGTGTGAGCTTGGTGTCGGAGGCACTGGACCACAGTGAACCCCAGTGATGATGACAGAGAAGAAGCTTGGCTTGGAACAGGATCTCAATCACAGCGTGCTCAGCAGAGAGGACGGCCGCCGACTGACTGGCACAGCAATATTCTCTCGTTTCCCTCTTACAGCAGTCAGCTAAGCAGACGAGGACGCAGGAAGAGGACACAAACAGCAGGCTGGCGCGTTCAACTAATGCATCGGTGGTTTCTAGTGAATGGACCAATCGGGGAGCTCCTTGATGTAGCTGGAACCCGACAGATCGCTGTAGTTCTCTGTGTGCATGGAGTACAGGTTATCTTCGCCAGCACCTGAGGAACCCAAACACACAAAGACACAAATAGACAGGAGTTCATTCATTATTATCACACAAACATACAGCCGTGGCCAAAAGTTTTGAGAATTGCACAAATATTCATTTTCACAAAGTCTGCTGCCTTTGAAACGTGCAGTTATCATTTGCACAAAAAGGGCTTCACAGCCAAGGATATTGCTGATAGTAAGATTGCACCTAAATCTACTATTTATCGGATCATCAAGAACTTCAAGGAATGCGGTTCAATTGTTGTGAAGAAGGATTCAGGTCGCCCAAGAAAGTCCAGCAAGCGCCAGTATCGTTTCTAGCGAGTCACAAAGCTATACGAATATTTCAGGAATGACATGGTATCGTACAGTGCCAGTGGTCCCACAGCGGGTGTGTTCTCCATCCTCTCTGCTCCCCGGCCTGGTTCCAGACGTCACTGTTGCTTAAGTGTTCCATCAACTACGGGAGACAAAGCACCGACGTTCAGTCAGACAGCAGAAACACAAACTGGAATGTGCAAACTGATCACCGAGCAGTGAAAATCCCCCAAAAAAGGATGCAGTTTGTTCTGAGAACAAGTGTGAATAGTGTCAACCAGTCTGCTGCATGAAAGGTCCGATACCTTGAACACGGCCTCGTTCTGCTCCTGGTCCTCTGGTTTGGCCTCCCACGTCCCTGAACAATGACCATCGTCGTTATCAGGCAACAAAGGCAACCTCTTTTACGACCAGTCAGAATCACAGCAACGCTCACTGACAGTCCGACAGGCGTCTCACCGAAGGCCTGCGCGCTGCCAAACGTCTCCTGCGCGGCGCTCTCCAGCTTCTGTGTCGTGACCGCAACGGGTCTCGCCGCGGGGGGACAAGAGTGCGTTGCGTTTGCGTCGTCGCCTAAACTCCCCTGTCTCTCTCGAGGCCGGCCGAGCAACCGCAACCCTGAGAAAAGGGGGAGGACGGGACGGCGCGTTGAGTGTACGGGCCCGAATGTTGTTCACCTTTTGGGGTGAGCTCATGGAGTACGTACACATTGCGCATACATTGTGAAAATGTTTTCACCTCTCGTGCGTCTGTGCGTCTTGGTGCTGGGCAGCATCTTGTAGACTCTGTAGGCGTTGCTGCCCCTCTTCTTGCTGTGCTTCCGCAGCTCACAAATGTCAGGGAGGGAATTGACGGCGCAGCGGAAATTGGCCTTCCACGTCTTGGGATCTGGCTGGTCCTTGCCTGGACGGTATCGTCCTGAAGTGAACAGGCACAATCAGTGCTCGAGCAGAAAGGAGTACGACATTTGTGAACGCACCAACAACTAAAACGAGTGCACTTTAGGTCGAGGCCTTCAAGATTTGAGGGACCCAGACATCTAACCGGAGGTAAATTCATATGCAGGAAAGGTTTCGTCCAACATGGCAAGTTGAGTTAAGTGAAGAGTAACTTATTGTCGCACTGGGCTGAACAACACGCAGCATCCCTGGTGGCTTTGCTTTGATGAACTTTGAGGAGAAGTTCAACCACCGGATGTCAGCAGAAACAACATTTTTTAAGAGATCCTGTGTATTTAAAAGTAGTTTATTCGTATAATAGCAGACATTCTGACCCTTTGGTATGAGTTTGCACCCGCCGCCTCCATTGCAGGGAAAAAAACGCCATGGCATCTATCATGTAGCGTGTGACTTCATCCAGTGAGATGAGTTCTCATATTTAGCACCGCGGTGGGATTTGGATCCTTGCCAGTCCTCTGAATATAATTACCAGCTTAAGTATTAAAATCACTGGAGCTTCAACACATCGGATCATTCACAGCAGTCAAGGGCCAACAAGAAGAGAAGAGGTTGCAGCGGCTATATTACGCACAAGTTGTAACCTCCCATTACTTCAAGTGCCATTGGTGGTGCAGTTATATAATCTGTATACTTTTTATTTTTACATTTTAATGAAACATTTTAATTAAATATCTCTCCAATATTCTTTTTTTCCCTAGTGGATGTATTTTGTACTTTGCCAGTAACACAATCTTCCTTCACATTCACACCATCTGAACTTACAGAAATTGATGACCGAGCAGAAACATGTGGTTATGAGAATATGGACACAGCAATGGGAACACTGGGTTGGAACGGTTTTACGTTTTTTTTATGCGTGCTGTTTGCAACCCATCAATCATCTTTACACATCTTTGCTCCTTTGTGGTTTCAATATTTATTTTGGGATATACTGTTTTGATTCTCATGCAATTGTTATCACTTAACTGGAAACTTTGACGATGATATGAATCTAATCTAATGTACTAAGAAATGGACTGAACAAAGCAACCGCAGCTGTTCTGCTCGGAGGAAGCAGGTCAGCTGGCAAATTTCTTCAGGATTAGTTGAAATATATTTTTCTTTTTAGATAACGTTTGGAGACTGTATATATATATTTGTCTCTGAAAATAAATAATCTCAAGATTATTATTTGTTAGGAAATCGAGTAAAAGCAATCTTTCTGGGGCATATTATTTGTCATTGACCGATCCCTGACTGAAGGCTGATTGAGGGCTATGAATACCAAGACACCCTTTAAAAACTAATACTAAATACTGAGTTAAACAAGTGCGTTTACTGTTCATTACATTTAGCATTGATTATTGATTTGACACACGTGATCTATTTTGACATTATTGAGATATTATCATCAACGTAAATAACATTCATTTCTAGTGTCTAAATCATAAATATAAACTTGGTGATATAAGCTTTATTGCGTCAGCATGCCATTGTAACCGTAAGAACATATCTAAAGGTATAAAGCAAAGTTGGTTTGAAGTTGGTTTGATAGAATATGAGCAGGACAAAGATAATAAACACTATTCTGCATGGACATGGGGGGGGCATCCAGCCGGAACAAGTGCATGAATGTGGGTCTCCTACCGGTATGCACGGCCCAGCTCCTGAACAGCGTAGCATCTCTGTCAATGCTCCATCCGTGACGAGCGGCGTGAATCCACGGGATTTGGAAGATTTGTGCTGACTGTGGAATAGAAAAAGGTGCCAATAACACAAATTGCCAAGTGATTTGATCAACGGCAAACCTTTGTGGGGCACAGGCATGCATGTGTTTAGGAGCGATGAGGGTGAGAGTGAGCGGGTCTACCTGGTCCAGCCAGCTGACTCCCGGATACCTCCCAGACTGAATCTGCTCTTCCAGCCACGGCCTCAGCCTCAGCCGGCCCGGTTGTTGCATGCTGCTGTCAGAGCTTCAGGTGTGCAGAAAAGTGGAGATGAGCGCCCGGCTATACAGGAGTTTCAGGAAAAACAGAAGAATCCTCAGGAACTCAAATTTAAACTGAGGTGGCTCTTCCTCCCCTTTTACCTTTTGCCCTCCTCTGCATTCCTCCAACCACAAAGCTCACTGTTACTCCAATCCCTGCAGGCCTCCAATAACGTTCCTCTGAGCCTAAGTGGCTCCTCCAATTACAAGAAGAACGCCGCTGCATGTTGTTCTCTTCAAGGAGGATGATGGATTGTTTTTTAATGATCGTCCTGCTTTCCTGCATGCTGAGTAATGGGAGGAATTGTGGATTTGCCACTTTGGAACCTAGTGGGTGCTAAAAGTTGACTGGTCATATGTTTCTTGTATGTGCTTCCACACAAAGCTACTGTAGGAGAAGTGAGACGTTTTCGTGCAAACCTACTAAGTGAAATAAGAATTCATGGAGTGACATTAGGCCTAATGTCCCCCCTGAAGCCTAAGCCCCGAACCCTCAGGGACATAACTGGCGTCCCCTGTAAGTGGTTGAGTGTGAGAGTCTGTGAAGGCTTGACATAATGTAAATATGCATGGGGCAGCACTTTGCTGCCACAAGTCCCATATCAATGATAGCGTCCCAGGAGATAACGGAGGGTAATCATTTCATCCTGTTCACTCTCTGATTTAATTGACTTCATGAGATGACAGGCCCTTTCAAATACTGTTTTTGTCAAAATTGGTTCGAAGACAAAATTTAATATTTCATGAATGAAATAAGTAAACATTGTCTGATTTCATGTGGATTTATTTGTAATTTCTAAATGTATACATTTTAGTATGAGTCTTAACACAAATGTGCCGTCCACTTTGTCCACTTGTGTCACCTTTCTTTACGTCTCCAAACGCAATAATTGATATAATGTCATATACAGGGCGCATTATCAAATGAGCATTAAATAAGGCTATATAATGAACAAAACTCATGTAAAATGTTATTTCAAATCAAGCAACAATGCTGTCCAACATCACACATGAAAACAATCACTCAATCCAGTTGTTGCTCTTCAGAGTTGAACTGTATTCAATGCAGTTTTCCGCATTAAAGTGGCTAAAGAAGACATCACAATAAGATAAATAACACCAGACGTGGCTTTTTTAAGTTAGGTTAAAAGTAAGTGTAAGTTTTATAATGTGACATACCAAAGTGTAACAACAAGAGAGGATGTCTTTGTTGAGACAAATACAGCCTGAAGTCACGTGTGTTTCTTTGGAAGTCTCACTGGAGTTCCAGAGAAAAGCAATGAGGAAGTCATTTCACAATCCTGAATTGCACCAACTGACTGTGACATTCACTTTGAATTTCCTCTTCTTTAAAAGTTTTACCATAACATTTTTACCATAACATTTTTATGTACTTTTACAAACTTTTTTTTCACATCAAAGGCAGTCATACAAAGTTTAAAAGCATTCACAAAATGAAGCAAATGTTTAGGCTCATGAGGTGAAAAGTCGAGACACCAACGTCAAGTCCCTTTGTTTAGTGTTCTTACTATTGCGATTTCTTCACCTGTAGACATCCATGACAGAAGTATCGCATAACAAAGGTATGATTGAAACATCAACATCGCAATTCACTTTCTGTTACATCCAACTCCACCTCAATCTCACTTTATACATTTCACAGCATCCGTTTCAGTAATTAAAAAGCGCACAAAACACAAAAAAATGAATGCATTCAAATTCATTACATTACATTACAGGTCATTTAGCAGACGCTTTTATCCAAAGCGACTTACGTTATACTTTAAACCCATGGCTTTTTCACATTTTTCCCGGGGAGCAATTAGGGGTTAGGTGTCTTGCTCAGGTGTCTTGCTCAGGAAATTCATCCCTACACTCTCTGATAGCCGGGGTCGGACATTAATGGACTAGACGGGTCAGCGGGCATCAGGCTGATTGGTGCCCCATCCTGGGCATCGTTAATGAGGCATGCGACTCCTGGGCTTGAGAGGCATTGAGGCATCGCGGTGAATAATTCCTCTGGGTACCTGTTCAAATGTCCCACTTTCTTATCAGCGCTCTCATCGAAAATCATAAGAGGCTGCGCAGCCAGATTCTGAAATGGCTGGTAGTCGTCCTCCACTGGAGGGAAGCTGTTTGAGCCTGCAGTCGGACCAGGAGTTTCCTCGCATGGAGGTAACCCTTCAGTTTGTCCATGTTGCTTTGTCACACCACATACGGCCTCCTTGTACCTTTCCCACCTGGACTCTAAACTGGACACAGCGTCGCACAACGCCATGCTGTTGGTTCCACTCGAGGCTGAGGACGGACTACGGGCTTCTGCATATGAACCCCCCCCAGAATCTGCATTGCACTGCTGATAGGACATGTCTGTTGGCATTGGACATGGAACTCCTGGTGGTAAATTGATGGGAAGACATGACGGTGCTGGGGGGTCAACACAGGTCCCAATGTTTCTGCGATGGTGTGCAAAGTCACAAGGAATTTCCGACTGCGTCTGGACCTGAGAGCTGTTCGTCAAAATCTGATGTGGGACGCTGGGAATGACGATGGAATACGTTTCGTTGGTAAAGCTAACTGCTCCAGAACTCATGTCATCAGCTTGACATGGTTGGTAAGGAGCGGAGGACAAACCACTGTCTTTGTTCGTTTCTTCTATGGTCGAAAACGGGACGATATTGGATAAGGCTTTTTTAAGGGCATCGCTAACACCAGTTATAATGTCACGTTCTGGTAGGGTATCAGGGTAACTGATACAAGAAGACCCAGTACTGATTCCACTGCTTTGATCAAGGCTTCCACTGCTACCGTTTCCCGGGGACTTCTTCAGCCTGAAAAAGACAAACAGATCACTTAAGCTACAAATGAAGCAAATAGAAATCCTTCGGGTATCGTGCAGCCTCACTAACCATGACTTGTTGTCATCTGGAACAAAAGGCTCAACACAGACAATGGAGTAGTTGGTTGTTCCAGGCTTCAAGACCTACAACAAGGGCAATAAAAACAATTAGAACTACAGATATGAAACAGTTTGATCAAAAGGGTCAATTTGCAAAAGCTCTTTTTCCGATAGATTCAATATTTATCTGATTTCACAGCACCATTAGTTTTCTAATATAAAATAATAGTTATGTTACATGCATGTATCGTGTCCTCTAATTCCTTTATAACTATGAAGGAAATCTGAATATATACTATAGTGAAATAATTAAATGCAGGTTGTAGATGCATTCTATGTCCAACGTACCAGACTAAACAGTGTGATTCTGTGAAATTGTCATGGATTGTCAATATACTGCTTACATGTAATAAAGTCAAAGAAATGGATGCAACAATTAAAGCTGCAAGTTTGTAGATCTATTTTAGCCAATATCAAGTTCACATCATTGGTAACTTACCTTTTGCGTGCTCGGATAAATAACAGCAAGTTTGGGATTTGGACATTTGGAGACTGCGACCCACCACTCAACCCAAGCATGAGTTTTGACCCTAAAATCAACAAATTTCAGTAAAAATCCCATACATGTCACATATACACAAGCAAGGAGTTACAGTGTTTAAGGGAAAAGCCTTTTGTATCATTCACATGCAGAGAAATGTAAAAACCTTTTTTATCTGCCTGACTTACTTTACATAACTGACATATATCGCACCAGTGATGAGGACTGCAGCCAAACAGAGGCAGATGATGACAGTCAAAGGCAGGACGACAGGGGACATAGCTGTGAAGCAATGTAAATGATGAAATCCAGAATGACATGCAGCAGAGAGATTAACCAGATACAAGTGCAAAGCATTTAACTGTAGATTTGCACCAGGGTTGTTTTTGCTAAACTGGCCCATACAACAACATCAGTGCCCCTAGATGAAGCCAGGAGAATATCGCACATGTTTGCTAACATACGTGTGTTCATAATGATATTGTAGTACATGATGGGATGTCTAGGATTCTCGATTGCTTGGGTGTTGTACCTATTTAAGACAAAACTGAGAAGATGACACTTACCGGTTGTGAATTCCATTTCTTTGCTACTTTCACTGAACTTGCCACTGAAGTTGGTGTAGCTTTTCACGCTGACAACATACGTTGTGCTTGGCTCCAAGTGTCGACCAAGTATTTCAAAGTAATTTTGTCCATCTTTTGTACTTGGTTTGATAAATTCAGATACCTGCTATGGAAAGAACAAGAATTGCCAATAAAGAGATGGTTCAGCAATAGTCTTCAACTTACCAGCATCCTGACTTTAATCAAATGGCCAAATCTAAGTCAAAGGAATTCAGTATTATACAGTTTCATATGACATTTCGCCTACCTTTTCTCTGTCTCCTTTTTTATGGTAAGTCAAATTAGCTTTCATGGTTATATTAATAAACGATTCCATATTTGTATTCCACGTGACTTCAAAATTTCCATTGGATTCTTTCACGGATCTGATTGTTGGGGCTTTAGGCTTTACTGTAGAAGAAGAGATAAGAAGAGTGAGGGGAAGGTTTCATCGCCTCCCTCCAGGCACGGCATCCATTCACTTCCATTTCATTCAGTCAACTTACTGCTCAACTTGACATTGAAGTCTTTGGACTCCAGGCTTTTGTTCCCTTTCCAAACTGTGGCTGTATGAGTATCCCCAAAGACCATGAACCCTCCTTCAAGGGAGCAACAACACCGTCCATCCTCACACTGGATGAAAGGGCCAGTCCGATCTCTGTGGAATACCAGATGGCATCATCTTCTAAACAGCCAATTTTATATGGTAATTTTAACTGAGTCAATCCGATGGCTTCGCAGTGACCACGTAGGATAAAAACAAAAACACTTACTCATGGATGTCTAAGATTTTAATCTGGAGAGTCAAACTGTATTCAGCACAGTTTTGCGCATTGAATTGGCAAGTGACGACTGAAAAGTCGTTGGTACAATCAAGACTTTGGCCTGAAAGACAGATTAAGCAAATAGAATAATTATGATAAGGAGTTATTGTGAAAACTAAATCTGAGTACTACATTCCCATTATACGTACCTGAGGTATCTGTTGAAATAGTCCCCAGAATTAGCAGGAGAAAAGATGTCCTATCACAAAGCAAAGAAAAAAGCAGATATCTCCTTCGTTTTAATGTGTCAGAATGGGTGATTTAAGTTACAAGAACCCTTTCCAATACTGCAGGTTACCTTTTAAAACCCATGCTGAAGTTATTGGTTCCACGTCTCCTTAAAAAACAACGATCCGAGTCACCTGAGATCCATTTTGTGAAATAATGTAGCGCGGCTGTGGGCGTATTCCTCACAGTCTTCCTCATGTGGAAAGCTCTTACTGGAAATGTCAGGCCACTAACTCGATGGAAGCGTTTCCCACGCCCACTTCCTCAAAGAGTGAAAAGAAGGAAGCACACTGCGCTACAATGAGAGCGCAGTTCTGTCCAGTAACAGACGAAGTAATGTACAATGATGCACAAGAACTACAGGGGAATAAATGGATACATCAAAGTGATGAAGGTGTAATGATTGTGGCCATATCGATTAAAGGTTGTGTGTATCGATATGACTCTTTACCTTTCGGACTGTGATAACATAAGACCATGAGACGTCCAAAGTGCGGGCAGCCCATCTCACAATCACAAACACGCGTTTTTATGATTGTATATTCTGCTCACTGTTCCATGACGCGAGAAATGGAAGGAAAATTGTGTTTCTACAATGACAATTTAACCCTAAAAAACAACTGTCCACTGCACGAACGAAGAGACTTGCAGTGTAATTCCACCATCTAGTGGACAATCACTGAACCGCATGTTGAAATGATTTAAAACGGATTACACGAATAAAGAAACATGACCCGTATTTGTAGAAAAAGTCAAATATGTTGTGCAGTTAGCAGCCTATTCCTAATCAAACCGATCTAGTTTCTTTATAACTAACATTGGAGAAGATCAAAGACCTTTAAGGATTTATGTTGAAAGTCTCTAACCGGAAGTCGCAAGTAGGCTACTTTAATGTCTCCAGTGTTGTTGGGATGATTAAAATGTCTATCGTCGGTTTGGACCAATTACCACGTGTTTCGAAGACGTGGATTGCTCTGAGACGACTTGACAAAAATGGTTAGTAGGTTTCTGCAAGTTTAAGACTTTACAATTCGTTAGTGATTCGTTTGTTCATTTGAAACAGCTTTCTGTTGTGTCCGTTTGTGTCCATGGCAACCAGTTGCTTTATTCCTTTGACTTATTAAATGTGTTATTCACACATTCATGTGTTTCGTTGTTTTTACTTCAGTAAATTGCCACTTGTAGCTGGTCAGGCTTATTTCTATGCATGTTTACATAGGAGAGCAGCAGCTGTAAGTGACTGTTGAGTGTTTTCAGCTCTGCTGCAATAGCCCACACCTTTGGTATGAATGAAACACCTATTTATTCTGAAGTTGGAATTCCTGTTTTATTATCTAATATGTTTTCCAACAAAATGATTATAATGACAGGTACTCCTGCTCCATCATTTAAGAAATACAGGAAATATAAAAAATCATATATTTAATTACGTCAAACATTCAAATCCAAAGTCCATGCTTTTTGTGTATTTGAGATTTTAAGTTCCTCACATCACACTTGTGTTGAATGTAGCCTAAATGTAGCATACTGGAGCGTAAGTGGCTTCCAGTTGCTGCAATGTTACAAAATTATATTTGCATGTTCACATCTGAGACAAAGCGATTCAAGAGATACGTTATTCCTCCAGCATATTAGTGTGAAAACAACCTTCAAGTATAAAACGTGTATTATTTGGCACAGCAAAAGTAAGGCGCAATAAGTCACATTTTGGAGCCAAAGGGCACTGGAAGTTTAACGGTTGACATATTAGAAAGTGGTAGAATCTCCAGTTGTGTCCGTTGCAGATGACAGAGTGGTGGCTCTTCGAGAAGTGTCTATTCCTCCAGCCGCTGAGGTCAACAAGGTCATTCAGGTGGGCAAGTGAATGTTCTTGTTCATTGATTTATTATGCATATCAATTTACATACATGTACACATATACAAATGCGTACATGTACAGTATATACAGTGTACAGCATATTTGAACATATTAATCATTTTCAGATTATCACCACTACCTTTGGGCTGAACTCTTCCGATGTCACATTCAAGGTACAATGACTCCTTCTTTCTAATGTTATATCCCTATTACTGAAATGCATGTGTCCACAGAATATTGTTAAAAAGAAAGGAAAAATAGTATTTTTGGCTGTAGCTGGAATTGTCAAATGATCTCTTGTGCTTTGGTCTGTTTGCAGTTAAGGAACAACCGCGGCTGTCTGATCCCGCTCAACAGCTCGATCCCTGCCAACAGCAAGCACATGTAAGGAGTCATCTTCCACCGTGGAAATGCTGTGCATCTATTTAGTGAGCACTCTTATGAACTACTCATTCATGTCAACTGGTTTTTCACCACAGGCCTCTCGTGCTTGAGGTAGCCAAGATCTTTCAGCATGGTAAGAGTGAAGTCCCTTTTTTCTTTTTGACGGGGCTTTCTTAAGGAGCTGGACAGGGTCTTTGCGTTGGGGGGGTGAAGGGGTTCAACATTACACAACGCTGTTCATAGAATAGCAACACATGACCAGCACATGACCACATACAGCTATATTAAAGTGTCCTAAATACTATTTTGTTTAAGGAAAGATTAGATATTTTTTCTGCGCTGGACTTGTTGTTACTATATATTGTATTCTCCTTCACACGTCAGAAAACATGGTACTTACTGTGGACTGTATTGTTTCCCAAGTGAAACACAAATGCAGTATTAAGGAAGTTATTGATATCTGTAACGGTTCTGATCCAAGTGCGTCCGGAGCCCCGAAGCGTTCCCATGACTGTAATCAACAAGAGCATGAAGACCAGGCTACAGACCATTGACCGGAGGGTGGGTTTACCAACGGTTCATTCAGCGGTGAACAAGTATTCTGCCATGAGCCCATTGAAAAGGCCACTAAGTAGTTTCCTCAGTATCCTCATGTGTCTTCAAGTGTCAATGAGGAGATTATCTAATGCACCAAAACTCAGCCAATAACAACACAAGATACATCTTGTCTGGTGAGGTAAGTGAGGGTGAGGAAGTTGTTTTCCTTCAGAAAACTATTTGTTGTACAAAAAAGGCACAAATTATCTGAGGTCTAAGTGTTCAAATAGAAGGACCATTGGTGCAGACATTTTGTGGCCAGAACAAGCTCAAGTTCAACTGTTTTATTATAAATATATTCTTTTTTACAACTTTCAATCCATGGTATTTTTTTTTGTAAAGCTTTATTACTTGCCAGAACTTGCTTTTAGATTCTGTGTTTCATTACAGATTCAAAGACTGGAGGAGCTTCTGCCTCAGATCGAACTCAGACGCAACGAAAAACTAAGCCAGGTATTTAAACTTTTCTCTGGCCGTTAATTAAACACATCGATACCATGAGACATCATGAGTGTAACCGTAGCTACTTGCTCATAGGGAATGATGTTTGATTGATATTGTTTGGTACAATGTGACACTATCACCGTGAAGGGGCATCTCTCCACATCCAATTGACCGTGGAACACTTTTTTCTCTGTCTTACTGCAGGAGATTGAATGTCTCAACCAGAAGTTGAGGTTTCTTCACAAGAAAATGCAGGTGAGTCATTCTGATCATCACTTTGTTGAAGGTGTTAGCCTTTTGACTCATACTGATCAAACATAGAAAACACAGTTTCAATTCAGAGTTGAGGATTGAATACATGTTTTCATGTATTCTCAGAGTCTCTACATCTACTTCTTTTCTTCCCGCATGTTATTATTATTTTTCAGGTTCATGTTTGCACACACTTCTTTGCTCTGTTTCAGGTGGTAGATTCCCACAGCTGGAAGGGGGTGCTAACCAGAGCCCCTCTGTGGTAACAAACATCCTTGTTTCTGGCTGTTTTAATAAAATACAAAGCTTCAGTGGGACAATGGCTCCACTCATCATCCACTGCAGAATTGATCTTGTATTTTTTACTTTTTTTTAATATTCCTGTATACATCCTTCCAAGTATTTTCAGTAAATGACCTATTAATGGTATGTAGAACAGAAACATTAACATATTTTCTTACATTACATTACATTACATTACATGTCATTTAGCGGACGCTTTTATCCAAAGCGACGTACAATAAGTGCATTCAACCATAGGGTACAAACTCAGGAGAACAAGAAACAAGAAAGTGCAATTTCCTCAAATAAGCCAATTTACAATTTGCTATAGATTAGTGACGTTACAAGTACAATTTAAGTGCTACAATTTGTTAGTCTTTAGTCGAGTCTTCTGCCTGCAAATGTTTTAAGCAACTACATATTTGTGAGACTTTTGTGGAGTGCGTTACTAGAATTACTTTAGATGTCAACGTTTGGTTTGACCAGTCATACAACCCAGTGAAATAAAAGAGAACAAGAGAGATTGTCTATTGTTTTGATATACAGCTGCAATACAGAACACAACCACACAGCCTTTGTTATCTTTGATCTCAACAGCATCAGATGTTACAGACACGCTTAAAGCGAAAGGTTTGGATCGTTCTTTGCCATATCCAAAAATAAATAAATAAATAAATATATATATATATATACATATATATATACACACAATACACTAATTAAATCCCTCCAGTAGGCGGCGACAGCGCGCCTCGACTCCTTCTCTCCAACCGCCAGCAGATCAAAAATAAGCAGAAGAAGAATGCAGAGAGACGTTACGAGTTAGAAATGGACCTAATTTGTACGCGTTTGGGTTCTGTATCCCTGAATCCTCGTATTGTTCCATCGTGTTTTAGAGCAATGATTCCAGGCAGCGTTAGCGGACTCGTTGTAACACTCGGGCGTCGCGTCGTGAGAAGGTAGCTTACGGCTAAACTTGTAGCTAGCTGCGGCTAAACGTGTAGCTACCTCGGAGCGACTCCTCGTTAACTGTCCGCATCGCGGGGCTGAATGCCTGCTCGCCGGGCTCTGGTGGACTGCGTCGTGTTGTCTGTGCAGACAGCAGGTGTGTTTTATCCGTGCTGCAAAGACTGCCTCTCAAGGATTGAAGTTGAGCAGCGGGACACGACGAGGTAAACAAACAAAAACAAAAAACTTCAGTTCTAAAGGGGCGCGTTTTGACCATGTATTGTATTTTAAAAAACGTTTTAGTCTTTGGAGTTGCCTGAGGAAACTGTAAAACAAAGCATCTCTCTCAAAAGAGTTCATTCAGAGGTGATAAAGCTTGAAGCCATAAATGAATTAGTTCTTGCTGTTCTAATTATCTCTCTGAAACCCACTCACACACTCATTCCCCCCCCCCCCCCCCCCCCCCTGTTTTTTGTCACAGATGCAGATGCTTCAAGTGTGGTTACAGCTGTCCGAGGGAACAGCTGGACTACAGATATCGTCTCTCACTGAAGGTGACCCGGAACAGCTGCATATTTGGATTAACTGTATTCGGAACATGCTTGAACCCATTCTTTGGCATCCATGCGAAGGGTTTACAGAGGTGAGCTCAAGGAACTTAAACTGTCTGGAGGGTGAATTCATTTTTCCGTGTTGTTAAGTGTATTAAGCTACTGTGATTTTAGTAAAAAGGAAACTAGTGTTAAGTGTGGGGTCTTTTCCCGTGAAGTAAAAAGCATGGTGGATTTTTTGTTTCTGTGACGTTGCAGGTTGGTGGAGAAGTCGGACGGAGCATCAAACAGATCCACATTGCTGATGAAGGCTGTTGAGGATTGTTTCATTGGCAGACATTTCGTCTTTGGCATAAAGGTACAGAATTGCGATCTATTGCTATAATCAGCTGATATCAGCTTATTACATACATATAGCAGACATTTATGTAACGTCTATATGTCTGTAATATCTAAAGGTCAGGCCAATAAGTACCACAAAAGTGTTTGTTCTAAAATGCTACTGCATCAACACACTAATACAATATTAAATCATTTAAAAACTAAAGCGCACATATGGCTGCAGAAAACATGTGTTTTTAAGTACATTCTATTGTTTATATAATGGCCTATCTTATACAAGTAACATTTTAAATGCAATACTTTTTAACCTGTGCTCTTATTATTATTTCACTTAATTCAATTATTTTGGTACCTCCCCTACCACGGCCCGTCTTTACCTGCTTGCACTTCCATCCGCATGCTCCCTCACGGTGGCCGACCGTCTTCGTTGCACTCTGGAGACCGGCTGAAAACAGATCTCCAAAAGTTAGCTGAATGTCTATCGTCTGTCTTTCTGTCAACTAATCAATTACCCATATTAAACTATTTCAGTCTGTACCAAAGTGGGAGGCTGACAGACCACCAGTTTTTGTCAGGCCATAATCACGCCTATTCTAACAATATGTCATGTGCTTCATTCAATTCTGGCTGCATGGTCTCAAACATCCCTGGTCTTGTCTTTGTCCTTTTTAGGTACCTGAAACAGAAAGTCTGCCTTGGGTTGGAGCACCTGTTGCGAATGTTTCCAGCAGTAAAGAAACGGTCCACTTTATTGCCACTCAGATGATTCTCCCAAACGCTACAGGCTTGGGAGGCTGGACAGTAGTCAGTTACTATCGGATGCTTCTTCAGAAAGCGGCATCCACCGATTCCAGCCAAACCCGCGGACCCCCAGCAGCAACCCTGCTGCTGATTCCTCACCATTTTCCAGCCGGCAGCTTCAATCGTTCCAGACTTTCTGCCTCAGATCTTCTTTCCCACTCACCACCAAGGTAACGACATTAGGAAGCTACTGACGCTTTCTATCTGATCATTATCTCCGCCAGGCGTATTCTAAGGAGACTATGAGATGTTACGTGTGGATCATATTGTTTTTGTTGAAGAAAATAGTGGGTGCTGATATCGGCTCAATGGTGAAATAATAAAATATGAAGTAGAGCGCGTTGAACGCTGCTTAATTTACATCTCATCCATCTCTCATGTGCCTCTGATTGTTTTCATTGCTTTCATTTGAATCCTAGTTCACAGTGCCAAGATGGCACCCTTTCCCCCACCCCTCCATGGGAACAGTCCCTTGGACTGGTCACCTCATCGGCAGAGCCGGAGGAAGGCTGCAGTCTCCTGTCTGGTGGAGATGAGATCAGCCGACGGACGGGAAACCAAGAAGCGCGACCGTGTGCTCAGAGAGGCTCCCCCGAGGACCATAAAGTCAAAGAGGAGAAAGCGCTGTCCCCTCCCCTTTCGTTGGGGTGCTTTGGTAGTCCATCATTTTCCAAATACCAGAAAGCGGTTGAAAACGCGTCGGTCCTGAACCCTTGGATCAGCCCCCCCCCACGAGGCCACAACATCGGCAATGAGAGGGGGTTTTCCACCAGACGACCCGCCGGCACAGTCTTGTCAAGCCCCTCGGCCTGGGGAGATTTTCCTTTCTCAGAGAGTCTTTCAGAGTATTGGTGTGAAGATAACAACCATCTTGACATTGTTGTTGAAACAGAGCCGCATCTTAACGACCTGCAAATCAGTTCACATGGCAAGAAGGTTTCACGCAAATCAAATTCTACTTTTCAAAGTAACGCACAGATAACAGGCAACCAATCGCAGATATTACTAGAAATCACCGATAAACCTGTACTGAATGGAGGGGACCGACGTGATTTACCTGACCAGATATACAAGAACCCCGTTAGATGTGCATTCAAGAGTCAGGCCGAATTAGTTTTTACCCATGATGAGTGTAATCGGCAAATGGAGAAAGCACCATTGTCTTCCGAAAACGAAGAAGAGCAGCTTGAAGGTGATATCTACAACTGTTCGGCAGACCTATTCGGTGGCTCGCTCCTTTCCGAAATGACCACAAACAAACTCTGCACACGTGCCGAAAGGGTCAGCGCGCCCGCAGAAGCTTGCCTGCTGCTTTCCAAAGCTAACAAACAATCCCTGAGGAGCGAAAACGATTCCCTTTCAACACCAAACAAACATAAACGGAAGAGTAAAAAACGCATCAAAAGAGATCGTTTATTGGCAACAGACAACCAAGAAGTTGACTTTATCCCTCCCACCCAGTCCACCCCCATTGTAAAAGTCGCTGTTGTGAGACGCCCACCTGCCTCCACACACAGAGACTCGACATTAGCCGAAATCAGTTCACGACCCGACGGTCACGATTCATGTGCTTTCCAAAGAAATCTGCCTGAATTTGTGCTGTCAAATTCACTCATGTCTCCTCTTTGTGATTTGAACTGTGTCGGGGCCGAGCAGCGGTACGGCAGAGAGTCTATAAAAGAGAACCTGGATTTGAAGAAGACTTCCAGTCACAGATTTACTGCTGAAAGGGGCCTCTGGAAACCTGGCGAGCAAATAAAGCCTCTGCTGACTCAGCGGCACCCGAGGGTCCAGAGAGGGACCCAAAAGGCCGCGTCCATCGGAAGGATCAACCGCAAACGCTACTCAAGTGATTGTGACGTGAACGTCAATGATTATGAGGACGGTGAGGTAATTATTCCCCCGACTCCTGTCCCTGAAACACGACCGAGTGTGACTCTCAGAAGAAGAATGCAGAGTGGAGACGGCAGCAGTCATTTCCATTATCCTAAAAACGTTCAGTGTAAAAAAACTCTGTTAGAAACTTTCACATCATCACAGGGAGGTCCGGCACAGACGGATCATTGTGACAGTAAGACGGTTGAGGAGGGGATTCAGGACGGACCCCGTTGCTACCTCGAGGATAATAACAACGAGGCCTGTGATTGGTCAAGAGACCTTTTCTCTGACTCAATCTGAGAGGTTCTGTGGGACACAGAGGGCCTCGACACATTGACACAAAAAATGTTTTTAAAAGTATGTCATCCAGGACTTTACTCTGTGCAGAAGGGTATGAGAATAGATCGTAAATATCAAATGGTAAACAGTTTAAAGGAACCTATGTGTGAATCCCCTTAGTTGCACCATCTTCTGCTATTTGCACTTTAATCTTTAAAATGTGGGTGCGGCAGGTACACGTGTCAGCGTACAGCTACCAGTGACAAATGTGCAGTCAAATGAGTGATACCAAAGACTCACCATGAGCACCCGATCCATGCAGTTGGATTACCACATATTTTGAGTGATTTATTTTTAAAGAATGATTTTTTTTAATACACTTTTAGATGATTTAAGGTTTCATTGGAAACAGATTGAGATCAGATTAACTTTAGAACATCGTACTATCCTTTTTTGTACCTCGTTTTTGTATTTTGACCATTCGTTGACTCACAACACTGTCAGTTCTCCTCCCTTTATTTACAACCATGAATGCTATTTAAGTGAAGTAAAAGGATGATGTGTATGTGATTTGGTTGCTGGCTGGTAAATTAACTGATTTAAAATATTAAATTCTTAACACTGGCATTTCTTTTGTGTTCTAACACTGCGCGTGTGTTTGTGTAAACAGGACAACAATACCTTTTGCAGAAAGACACTGTGTGTGTGTGTGTGTGTGTGTGTGCGCCACAGAATGTTGGCTCAGTTCCCTCCAGTAATAAAAAGATGTAAATATATTCTTGGGTGGCAGCTAATGTAACACCACGTGTCTGTTTATGGGGTTTGAAATACAAGCTACTGTATGTGCAAAGTGCCCATTGGGAGGATCTCAATGTAACAATCTGGCCTAAAGGAGGAAACTACATACGCATCTGACTTGTTCTCTTTCTCTTGGGAGAAAAAGAAGTGACTGCTTGCTCTGTATTCCCCAACAGAAACATGCAGAGCAAGTAACATGAAGGACATATTAAAAAGCAAAAAAATGTACAGATTTTGAAAGAATGTAATACACATTGTACAAAAAGGATTTTAATATTTCATAACTTGCAGTTTCTCCTCGTAGAATTCAAACTGATATAATTGATTGGACAAGTCACAGACTACTTCTTCTGTGTGTATACTACATGCTACAGTGCATGAAGTATCTGACCATGACCTCTGACCGCTTTGTAGGAGACAGACATAAAAAGGAGAATACTCAAGGAATGAAGTCATTCTTCATATGTATGTATGACAGACACGGTTCTGGTACTTATTTCTTTATTCACTGCATATGTGGATACTTGATACTAAAATGTCTTCCCTGATACAATATTCTTGGGATGTTCATATAAATACTGTCTCTGTTTGCTGCAGTCCTGTGGGTTTGTCTCCGTATATCTCCACACTGTCCACAACCGGATTGTAACGTTAGACGAGAGCGCTCCTTATAAAGGAGTGTGTGATTTTTTTCTCTGATGTGTACAGTGTGCGTAGAGAGTAGACCGGGACTATACAGCGCCGAGGTTCTTCTCTTCATTCAGCTGCAGGCAACACCTGCAGGAGCTTTGCACTGCACACAGTGGACGTCCGTTGCTCCTCTCCTTGTGTACCATGAAGGTAAGAGAATCATTTAGACTTGACGTACATCTTCAAATAGTCTGTGTTAGTGCAGCGACTACTCTGACATACACAGGTATCTGGGTATTTTTTTCTTTTTCATCTTGATGCGATGTGACAGTAAGACAAGTATGTATTGCCGTATGTAATTGGACGACAAACCGCTAAACCTTGACAGTCTATTACCTGTTTAAGCTTTCAGCAAAAGTAATCAAATATGTTCAATCTTATAAAAAGAAACGACTGGAGCATTGCTGGAGCTAATTTGACCTTCTTCTGTGGCATTCTTTTGTTCCATCTCGTAATGTGAGGAGCAATAACCACTAATGACTGAGCCCTGTACTCAGGTGGGACCCTGTGCCCCGGTTGCTGGCAGCCACGCTGTGATGCTGTTGGCAAATCTGAACCGTCAAAGAGAAGTAGCTCAGTTCTGTGACTGCGTGGTCAGACAGAGACAGAACCCTGGTCATCTCCACTCTGCACACAGGTCAGCCACATGGACATTAACCACTAGGTATTGGTGTAGTAATAAAAATAAGTGGGAGTCTTACAATGATCTAGCGTCCCGTATTGAGCAGCTCTTTCCTCCACCAGGTGTGTCCTGGCAGCGTCCAGTCCGGTGTTGGCATCTATCTTGTCCTCGGCTGGTGCCTTGGTGGAACTGAAGGCTCCGTGTCTGTCCGACGCTGTACTGCCGCTTCTTTTGGACTTCATATACACGGGGGCTTTGCCGCACAGCCGCAACCAGCAGCAGTATCACAACTTGCTCATTGCCGCTCGCTACCTGCAGATGGACGAACTGCAGGAGGCTCTGAGGGCTTGGCGGCGGACTGAGGACAAAAAAGATGCAAGCTCTTTCAGTAATGCCAGCACCTGTTGTAGTACATCTGAAAGCAGTATAAATACAGGCAACTGCAGACAAGTTACTTATCTGACACCTCAGGATTTGATTCAAAATACCTCTTGCATTGCTGAAATGTGCAGGGTATCTGGAGTGGACAAAGAGGTGCAAAAGGATCTGTTACATCCAGCTCATTCCCATTCAGCATGCTCCTCCTCCTCCTCTTCCTTCTCCTCCTCCTCGTCACCACATCTGTACTCTGGGGCGGTGCCTGTGATATGTCACAGCACTAGAGCAGCTATGCTCGAGCTGGCAACAATCCCTCATCCTTACCACGGAGCATCTCAGGCCTCAGTCACCTCCAGCAGGGCCCCCGACTCACGACAGGGAAGCGCAGACAGCAAGGCTGGAGGCGTCACACACAAATACCTTCATGAGTCAGGATACCGCTGTGATCGGGATAACAGAGAGGGAAAGCACCATAATGGGACACGGATCTGGGATTACAGGGACGGTTCAGAGCACTCCGACGTCCTAGCAAACAGCAGCAATAATCATTGTTTGATAGGACGGAATGATGAACATGTGAGCAATGCTTTGCCAAAAATGACAGTTGATAATGATTGCCGTGCTCATTGTGATTTGTTTCAGAGCAAGAATAAAATCAAATATTTTAGGGATGATTCAGTGTCGCAGAGTAAGAATTGTTGCAATTCCACCAGAGGGTCGCAGTATGAAACCGATCTGAGTTCGGATGATTTCGCCTCCAAACATCGGCGACTGGATTGTTCTGAAGGCCAGAATGTCCGCATGGCAACAGCAGCGCGGGAGCAGTTAATTCACTCACAAGATCCGAGAGCCTCGCTCCCGCCTCCTGTACGTAACTCCGCCACGGGAGGTGACTCACACTGTGGACATTTGTCCTCAGAGGGAGGAGCTAAAGAAGAGCACAGTTCAGCAGAGACACATATGCAGACCAGCCACTGCACCACAGAGCCACACCTCACTTTTACAATGTCTGTGGACCACAATGTGTCCCGCCCCGTCCATTGAGACCAGTCCAGTGATGAGGAGGAGGTTGGTACCTTTGGTTACAGGCCTCGGAGGCAGCACTTTGCCACAGGGACAACAGACCAGATTTTACTGCCGGACATCGGGGCCAAACCTTCTGACTCGCTAGTCGCTAATGCATGCAGACAAAAAGCAACCTTTCCCAACAGATTTCGGAACAATGAAGAAGAGGCATGGAATGAAGTAATATCTGAAGCACAGTTTGACACAAAAACAAATTTTGATGGAAGAAAATGTGTTGCTACAGACCAAAGCAGGCCAGGAGCTGAAGTCATACGTGAAGCCGGGTTTGCAGGGGTGGTTTCCGATCCTAACGACGCTGGAAACCAGACCAGTACCACGAGGGTCTGTTCGCCTCCTGGTGCGCCGGACTCTGCGCCGTCTGCCTGCTGGCCGACGAATGTACCAGATCGCCAGCCAACTCCCGTTCAGCCCTCTTTCCAGTGCTCTCTGTGCGACCGGCGCTTCAGCCAGCGGGGCTCTCTGAATAGGCACGTGCGCAGCCACCTCGGCGTGCGGCCCTTCTCCTGCTCCCGCTGCCCTATGACCTTCTCACGTCAGTACCGTGTCACGGAGCACATGCGTGTTCACCAGCGCTTTGTACTCAGGAGTGACTTTCAACCTGCCTCTTCTTCGATTACAAACACGGAGAGTCCTCAAAATTTGAATTTGATTTGATTGTTTGCATCAGTTTGTCATCAATACTTCTGCACTATTGACATTGTCTTTCATATTTTGCAAATATATGGAGAACAAGTACTTAAATAAATTAGATATAGATATAACATTTTGTTATTAACTGCATATGAACCACTAATGACGAAACAAATGGTTGGTGGAG
Organism: Gasterosteus aculeatus; assembly: GCF_964276395.1. NCBI lineage: Eukaryota > Metazoa > Chordata > Actinopteri > Perciformes > Gasterosteidae > Gasterosteus > Gasterosteus aculeatus. The sequence continues at coordinate 16,055,537 of NC_135700.1, read as the reverse complement.
TTTTTCTTATTCACAGTATGTTTTTGCAGTCCTGTAGTAACTAAACTATCAGTTAAGAATTGTGCATTTTGTGATTGATCATCCGTTGATCTTTTACTGCAACAGAAGAGGTGATCGTATGCTGTATATTTCTATTTTTGCATGTTTTCTCCAGGCTAATTATTTTTCAGATTTACATTTTGACCCCATTGGGTCAAGAGTGTGAGCAATTTACGAGGCCTTTCAATGTAAGGCAGACAACTCGTAATTTACTCTTTTTGTACAAGTTTCACAAGAACACTTTTACATAATACAAATCATATTGTATTGTAGCATTTTTCTACAAGAAAATAAGCAACTACCAATCTGAACCCACTGCGAGACAAGAAACTTTCTTTTGATGTCATGACTATTAAAGTGTTCGTACCCCCAAACATTTTTAAGATGGACTCAGAGTGGACTCACTCTAAGTTATAGTTTACTTTCCTTCTTTAGTAAATTATTCAAAATATGACCTGATATGACCTATGACAAGTTGTTTGGGGGGTGGGGGTAAAAAGGAAGGGTAGACCACTGGCCTTATTTAAATAACATCCTATTCCCTGCTCATATTACAAAATCTACCAGTGCTATGTCTCACATGCTGTCCTCTTAAAGTGAGGACACGGCGCTTAGTGTCATTTGTACTTAATGTTGTTTACTGCTGAAACAGGAGCTCACATGGTAAAAACAAAATGTCAAGGGCAGCCAAGGCTCTTCTGCAGGGGACAAGAATAAGGACGGGATCACATCATTCTGTATTCAACACTTTAATTGAAAACAGAACAGTTTATGATTAAGAGTATTTACATTATATTTTCAAGTTCAAATGATGCCACTCTCTTGTTTAAAAAGAAAAGTTATACACATGTTTAATAATTTACATGTCTAATATCACAGCCAATGATATGGTTACCTGCATGTAGACAAAAACGGAGGGAGATGAAGGTGAAACAGACAGAAACATGGACAACATGAGCCCTGCAAAGCCCCCAAATCAATGAATTCACTTGGTAAATAAAAAATAAAACTAAACAATAGACAATATGTCATAGATTATATATATATAAATTATCTGGAGGGCGTCTTTTATTACATATTATATAAAAAGCCATACAAAAGCCATACTGTAATATATCTCACAGATAGTAGTAATAACGGTAAAAGTAATAGTATAGTGAAAAGTAATAGTATAGTGTGTCATAATATGTAGTCAAGTATGTCATGACAAAACTAATATGGTATGTCATGTCATGCCAGAACAAGTCAATTATCCACAATATCGACACAGACTTCAGCGGCCCGGATGTATGTCAGCCATATCTCCAACATGTCGTACTAATCCTGAAGTCAGGACTTGTTGATAATCTTATATGCTACTCGGTCAACAGCGTGCTGCCCATTTGTTCAAATAAGAGCTGCTTTATAACATAATAACCTAATGTAATGTGAAGCTTCATTTAAATGTGAACTGTCAAATCTCAAGCAAACCTGTCGTTGATGAGAACATGAAGAAATGCAGACCCTGTGCAGTCTCGTCGCTCTGTGCTGAAGCTCAGTATTAGCTCTTGTAAAAAGTCCACATCTGGAGCGTCCTCAGGATTGAGGATTTTGGAACGATCAGTTCATTTTGAACACAACCAGTACTAATCCACCAAGCATTATTCGTGCTTTGGTAGATTAACTTCCTTTATTGACATGTACTGTGATGAAAGACATCATTCAAGAATATAAATACATACTGTTATACTGTCATTGTTTTCAACCTGGCCAAGGTTTTCTCCAGGGGGGTGAAAGGGCCAGTAACCATGAGGACAAACAGAATACTTCCTGTGCCAGATAAAGGTATTTTTCACTTAAACGTATACATATTAACATTGTTAATTTGCTGAAAGAGTTCTTTGGTAGTGCAGTCTCTGTGAAATAGAACACCTTTGTGTCAATCAAAGCCTTATTTTGAGTCTGTCATGCATGTGTTGTGGTTAACAGTTAACAGCATCCAGTGCCACATTATGCATAATAGACATCAAAAGAAAAATAATCATTGAGTGCAGACAATAAGCTTCGTTTGTTGAAACAACGAATCAACAACATTAGCAATTCTTGGCTTTCCAGTCCAAAATGGTGGACTCCTAAAAGACGGCCAAACTTCTCTCTGTGTGTGTGTCTGTGTGGACGGGGGCAGCTCCGTTGGGACGGGTCTCATGAGGAAGGAATGTGATTAAATAGTTTGAGAGAGAGAAAGGGGAAGCAAGACAAGCTTTTGATTGATTGACACATCTGTGCGCCCTCATGTTTTTCAACCTACACAATAGCAGCGTTCAGGGTTTTTTTTAAGTTTCAAATGTAGCAACATTAAAATACGTTCATTATGTACAATGGAAGAGTCAAACAAAATAGAGAAATCACCTTTGAGTTTATTATAAAAAAATTGATTGTACAGATTTATTCAAACTATGTTGTTAACATTATGCTGCATACTGCTCGGTAGGCTGCTTCACAGTGCATCATCTTGAAACGGGAAAGAAAAACTGGATCAAGATCCATGTCAACACAGAGACACACTGCATCACTGGTCAGTTTCTGTACATCTTTCACAGAAAGAATCAAGTGATAATCAAAAAACAGATGATTTCATTTAAATGTTTGGGAATCATTGGGTTCCTTAAGAAGAAGAAATCTATCTCTAAGAATGACAGAATGATCTTTTGAGTGTAAACTGTGTGTATGAACTGTGTGTTTTGGGCAAGTTGACATGTGTTTATGTGTTTGACAATGAAGACAGTACTCGAGCGATGCGCTTCACTACAAAGATCAGGTGACATTCGTCTAAATAGTTATGCATCGTATTTTTACATCAGCGTGCGACAAACGCATCTTTTTTTGTTAAAACAATTTACACTGGTCTCCCCAACGGCAAATTAACACGAGTTCAGAAGGGCAACTCCCGACTAGTTCTTTTAGCTAAAGTAAATCAGAGTACACATCTGTCTTTTTTATCCAATATAGGACACATCAAATATCCATTTTAAATTCTCTCATTTTAAACTCTGATTTGGGCAATTTTTCAGATGACTTCTTAAATTTGGAAAGATTTTAAACATTTGAAAATAAGACACGTTATGCAAATGAAACAGCCAGGCTTCCATCTCACATAAATGCAGTAAAGTAGATATTATATTATTATTTTATTTAATAAATAGAAACAAATGAAAAAAATCAATAACAAAAATAGACGTGTTAGTGAAGACAAAAACTGTCAGTGTTTGAAGATGCTGCATTTATAATGTTAAATTAGATCACTGATTAGTTCTGTAGATAAAAGTTTACTAATCTGAATAGCAAGAACTCCACAAAACTGTAAAAATATGACCATAGGTCCGATATGCTCTTCTACAGTAATTGCATTGATAAATAATTATATGTAATAACATACATGCTGGGTCACTTTTATTCTACATTCTAGCATTTTCACTGGGAGTCACTTGCATTGACCTGCATCCATCTTGTGCTTCTTCAAGGAGCATGAGGAAATGTGCCACAGCCACATCTTTCACAGTAGCACAGTTAGAAGACCAACACACATTTAACTGGACCTGCAAAGAAGTTTGCCTTAGAATGTCATTGCATACAGTAGCTGTGATCTATTTGCTTGTTCTGGTCGGCTTTTATTCTATGTAATGTTGTGTCGTGCTATGTTAGGTGTTTTTTAAGTGCTGTATTGTACTTGGAAAGATTTACACCTGCATATCTGCGCCAAGTGAAACCAAGGCTAACTATCTCCTCTAACTATTTGGTGTATATACTATTGCATATGGAGTCAAATGTATAATTTGCTTACTTAAAATGAGAGATGCACCAACAGGTTTGAGATTCTAAAAGCTGAAAGGTACATGTCATCTATGTTTTATTATTGATTTTTGATTGTTGTCTGGCAGAGAATCTGGTGGTGTAATATATCTGTGTTGTTATCTGATTTGTATGGTGAGTCCTTACATTTCAGTGGAATTAAACCAATATTTAGGTAAACTTTTCGGGGTTGACTATTTTAAAATAGGCTTTTTCAAGGTGATACGAGAAGGGATGACCAAATATTGATCCCAGGTTCAGTGCAGTGTGACTCAGTGCACTTTAAAATGAATGATATATGACTGTTTCACTGTGTTGAGCAATCTGTCAGTTAGCTGTTTGTTCGCTAGTGCACTTTATGCTTAATATTTTTGAACTTTTTTAATATTTTAAATTTTTAACTCTAACTTTATTCTCTTGTTTTATACTAACCCATAGCCTTATTCTACTAACCCATTGCATTAGCATTTCATTTTACTTTATTTTATCACTTGTGAACTGCTGTCTTGTTGTCTATTGTTACACTGTCTACTGCCACGCACCAACCGCCAAGACAAATTCCTGGTACGTTTGACATATTTTGGCAATAAATGTTTCCTGATTCCTGAGCTAGTTAGTGTTGAAATTCAGCAGCGATTTCTTCATAAAAAGAAATTGTTGGGCTTATTTTTTATGAACCGTGAACTCCGTAACAACATCTGTGTGCGCTCTGTTCACTGATGCTGTTCAAGGTGGTTTGTCTCTGAATCAGTAGTCGCAGTATCGTATCTGAAGTCTCTGATCCTTGAGTGAGCTGGCGGTTCAGTCATTTATCAGAAAAGGTTCTTTGATTTTAAAATGACCAACAGCTTCACTCTGAAACTGGGCTGTCGCCTTCACGGTAAGTCAGGAACCCTCCGGCCCGAGCCTCGCACGCAGCGTTCTCAATAACACATTTTCTCAGCGTGTCTCAAGTGTCACTGGGTCTTCTTGCTGTTTGGTGCCGTCAGGAATTTGTTCGCGCCAGTAGTTGACCTGCTCGAACGTGTCAGCGCACTGGACGTCTGCTTCCCCTTCTAGATCCAGGACCGGGAAGTCGTGGTCAACCATCTCGCACAGACGCCCGAAGCTGAGAGGGAGATGATTTCAGACTTTAAGCATAATTGAGACGTCAAATCCGTAAACACATGGATCCAGAGTCAGATCACATGCGAAAGAGACAATATAGCTTACGAAGAGATATTGGTTTTGGCATGCTCCTGTATCAGCTCTCCCTTGGGATTGACAGTGAAAATCCGGTTCAGAGGAACGCCCACCTCCTTATAGGAATACACATCCTGAAATCACACATTAAACAATCAGCACGACTACTGAACAAGAAGTACCAACCAAATGATGAGAAAGTACACGCTTTTGTACATGTTCACGTGCAGCCGTCTCACCGTCGCTCTGTTGCCGAAAGCAGCATAGAAAGGCTCCGTGTTGGGGAAGAACAGCTGCTTTATGTCTGAGAGACATTCAATCTTAAACTTCTCCGGTTTCTTCTCAATCACCTCCCTGAACAACATAACAGGAAATAGAACAAACATGAGCTCCACTGGAAAAAGGTTTTCCTTGATTAATACCAAATTCGTACTACTTCAGAGTAGCATTTCGTATTGGGCGTGTGTAGCTGACCTGTGTAAGGCAGAGAAAAGGCTGCTGGGACTGAGCAGCACCGGGCCTATTGGCAGCATGGTCCCCCTCTCGTTGACCCAGTGCAGATATCCTCGTGTCATGTCGGCCATGCCAATGGCCCTCGCTGAGCAGTACATGAATTTATACCCATTCCTGTGACACCAGACAGTGCTTGTGCTTAAATGTGCAGCCAGATTCCATTTGTAGACTAATGATAAGACTAAATGATTCAACTTAAGAATTTTTTTATGATTGCAAATTAAAAAGTATGACTCACAGGCTGACTTTGTGGTAGAGCCGTGCAATGCCCTGGTGGGTCCAGTCTTTGCCCAGTGTGGGCAGGATGTGACCCAGGGTGTCTGACCTACAGCGGGACAAAATAAAAGCTGCATCACACAATAAACACAGATACACTTAAAGAGGCAAACCACCCACCCTGAATCGGCCTTACCTGGTAATGGTGCCATCTATATCCGAGATGACTATCTTGTCATCCCAGCTCCAAAGATAGATGGTGCCGTGGCAACGACAGGTGCCCTGATACTGAGTGGTCACACTGAACACCACGTCATTAGGACCTTCCTTCAGCTGCAGGCTGGCCTGTAAACACACAACAGATTCACTCCAGTGCAGTGATAGATACCGTGATCCATAAAGCCACACCTTTCCGTCCATTGCAACCCTTTTGTGATTGAAAGTGATTGGTCCAAGGGCAGACAACATATCCATGCTTGTTGTATAAGTAACAAGACACTTTGTCTGCATTTGTGTCTTGCTCTGTCATTAAATGAAATATGCAAAAGCTGCCTTATCAACTGACTTATCGGCATGTTTTATTCTCATCAGGGTCAATAAAACCAGCAGCAGTAATACATACCAGTTGCTCCGAGGTTAGCCGAAGCGTCTTCTTAAAACAGACGCTGCCAGAACTCCCAGGAAGCTCTGATTGGCAGGATCCTGACGCCTGAATGGATGATGCGTGGTCCTCATCACTGGAGGATGACTCGTCCTTCATCCTGAAAAAGGGCAACCAACTTGGTGGGACTTTGAAAACGGAAGCAAATTAGGGGCGACGAGAGGGAATTGTTTTGTTTTAAAAGAGAAAAAAGAAAATGAGAAGTTACCTGTTTCCTGCGGGCAGAGCGAGTGAGCTCTCTCCACTGTCTCCACCCGCTTCAGTCACTGATTCCTGAGGTGCACAAATGTCAAAGTTCAAAACTGGTTTAATCAACCGAAACATTGTTTGGCGTGTTATTGTGAGTCTAGAAACCTTTGCCTTCATTTGACCTATTTGACACTATTTATAGTGTAAACTGTAAAAGGGCTTCATACAAAGCTCACTTATAAAATGTGTATATCTGCACTTACTGATTTGGAGTCGCTATTCCGGCTCCTCCATGAGAACCACCAGCGTCCTCCTTTCTTTGGCATCTTCTCCTTCATGATGTTCTCCACTGAAGCCTGCAGACAACCATGCACATACAAACTGACTGAAAATGCAACTCAAAACTGATATAAAAATAACTCAAAACAAAGTGATGCACAAAACACAAGTAAATCCTTAATCAAATGACGGGAAAGCACAAAAAAAGTACGATCATGTAGAAAAACCACACAAAACTCCAACTAAATATGCAAAATGAAGATGTGTACAGGTGGATTTTAAATGATACACAAACAAAAAGAGAAAAGGTTGCAAAGTAAAACCTTAAGGGGAGGGAGTGAATGCTGGGACTGGAGCAGTAGGGAAAGCACACAGACAGGAGAGAGAGACATGGTGGCCAGTGGTGAACACTGATGGCGAAAAAACAAACAGTCAAAGACACGGCGTGACGCTCGAGTAAAGCAAGAAAACATCGTACAGGCTGCGAGGCGCCGGAGCCAAACAGACCGGGGAGGCAGTATGAGAAGAGGCCGAAAGCAGAAAACACGTAGCTCAGACACCAACACTTGGTACACACAAAGATTGCATGGATGTTGGGACACAGAAAAAATAAGGCGGGGGATAAACACATGATATTATTAGTATCAATAACAATACTGTCAGCTTTGTCCACTGCGAATAATCAAATTGAATTTTTACAATAACTAAAAATGTTTTATTACTTTGCGAGCCAGAAACAAATGTGAACACACATAGAATCTGATTGGCCTTTCATGAAATTAAGAGAGGACACTCGCAGTTGACAAAACTGTGACACGTCGGATTAGAGACAATTAATACTAATTAATAATTGCAAAATGCTGGCAGTAAAGTGAGAAAGTGTTGGGGGAAGTTGTGCAATACACCACCACAGCACCACACACAAATGAATTATAAAATTAAAGTAATCATATAATATAATATCGTTGCCTAGAAACTCCAAATATTCATTCTATACGGTACAGATTTACGTTAGGACAGGAATGTGTAGTCCCTGGTGTTTTTATTTGAATTCCACAATAAAAAGCAAAGAGGGCTTACTGTGCATCATTACAATTTGAGGCATTTGTACTTCACTTGATTTTTTCAACGTCACACAACAGCAATTTTAAGTGCTATTAATTCAAATTAAGTGAGAAATAATGTAGCCTAGTGTATTTATCTGAGAGCTGTAGTGAGTGCATTTTATAGATTACAAAGTAATGCAGCAGTAACAATCATGAAGTAATATAATACACTGTGTTATACGTTTGATACAAGTTCATTTTGATGATATAACTGTATATACCTTTATTTAAATAAATACCGAATCCATAAACTCATGTTATAAAACATAAAGGAAACAAATGAATGTGAATATCTACGTATTACTGCGTCGGTCTTACCTGTGGCAGCGGCTTCTGATAGACCTGCATGGCCAACATGACAGGAGCCGCTGTGCTCCAGTTGTAGTACCTACAAAAGATAAGAGAGGGCGCTATGAGCGCTGTTTTACACCTCAGTTCTTTCTGACGAAAGACACCTGTCGTACACATAAATACATATGTCCTCTCCGGTCTTTGTGCTAAAAATGCTCCCCAGCTGCCATCGCTAACTTCTCATTTAAAGTAAACATAAGACAGATGTATTTTATGTATTTCAGGCAAGAAATCAAACAAGCGGATTGCCCCAAATGAGTAACTATTCCGTTTAGCTCAATAGGTATTGCCAGTTCTAATGTGAACGGCACTTAAGTAGTGAGTAGCTATAGTGTAGCTGTACATACTTGCTTCCTATCTTGACCACCAGGTTAGGGTCGTCGATTATAGAAGGATTTTCAGAGAACTTCTGGAAGGAAATTGCCCTTTCCTGGAACTGCTCTGTGACGTTAAATACACACAAACACAGTGCATATGAAGGCAAGAAGATTCACAGGTTGATGGACGCCATTGATCACGAGGACAGAGCAGAACTTGAACCTTATTTTTTGTGCATTCCTTTTCCCCACCTCTTGTTATCTCGCTGTTGTCAGTGAGTCCTCCGCACAGAGATATGGCCACGTGAGGCAGGTCCCCGACCTGGTCGGACAGACTGTCCACGCCGCTGTCCACCCCGCTGCTGCCCACCGACTGTGGGGACTGATTGGCACTGCGCACTCCCATCACCATCATCAGCTCGGAGTCCCCTCTCATTGAGCTGCTGCCTCCGTCACTGAGGAAAGAGGGAAACACACATACATGTTTGAAAATAATGGTTGTGACGTATAGGTCAATTAAACACCAGCCTGCAGGGACGTTAAATACACTGTCAGTTTTGTAAAGTAGCTTTAAACAGCTCACCGCGGCCACCAAAACTATTTCACTGTAATAATTAATGTTGAGAATACAAATCTCTAAAAACTCTGATTATTTCTAAATGTAGGACTTGAAGTAGCTCAGCATATTTGTGTGTATCTTCATGGATCCTGCACTTTTTTTCTCGTACGTAAAATAGATGATGTAATGTAATATAATGCATACAGTCAAAAAAGGGAGAATTACAGCACACGAAAGATCTTTATGAAGTAGGCACGTGTATTTGAATGGAATATACTTAACAAATGAAAGCATGCACACATTTATACATGCAAATGTAGCTTACGGAACCTTTTGGGGAAGTACAGAGCAGCTACTTCAGGCTCCAGCTCTGTAAGGTCGTCCAGGTACACGCCATCAGAACCAAGGTGTTGGCTTCTCTTTTCTAATAAAGGATGACATTACACATAGCCAGTTGTATTAGTATGATAATGAAGCATATATAATATATATATATACATATATATTTTTTTTTTGTGTTCTCACTGTCCTGCATTACTCCATGCAGCTTTTGCCTCAGACACCGACCCATACACAAATAACACCCCCAGCCAAACATTTTACATTGGCAGAATATGTGCATAAAACTAACATTACAAACAGACTTTTGGCATCCCAAATTCCATGAGCACTTATACCTTTCCTCTTGGACGGAGAATCTGTACTTCTAATGGGACTTCCTCTATTCTCAAATTCATCACGACGATCAAGGAGAATCCTGGGAGACACTGAGCAGGCTGTGAAGCCCTCCATCTCTGGACACGATGGCCCGAAACTTTCCACCTCGCTCACTTCAGCAAGAAAACAGAGTTTAGAATCAATTAAAACCAGCTGATGGGTCACCAAAATACACCGATAACGTGAGGATAACGTGATCCTCTTTTAAATTTGGATCCTGCAGTTCAATCATTCTTTTGTTCCCTAATCGAATTAGGCAGTTCAGGTTATTCATGATTCAACCAGGTAAATGCTAACAAGCAACAAGCAACAACTCTAGAGTTAGACACAAAGATGTTACCAACAGAATAAATTAACCTAAATATTTTAGGCTATAATATGATTCTGTTGAATTTTAGGGAATACTTCTCACAATAAAGCTACAATGCTCACCTTCAGCCGTGTCCACAGTCTTGGTGGGGTCAGTGTCCTCGGCCCCACCAGCAGCAGTCTCCCCTGGCTGGGGGGCATGGAGGGTGAAGGAGGGAGTCTCCGTGTCACTGATCGCTCTGAAATGAGTGTCGGCAGACACTGGGATGGAGACCGCTACGGCCGGGTCCTTCTTCTGGAGGGAAGTCAAGAAGGAGGGCTGGGAAAGAGAAAGAGATCAGACTTGTCACCCAATATTTTTGTCTTCTGTGGAAATATGTTTCTACCCTAACCCTACGTGTAGTTTTTCATTTACGGAAATACACTTGTAGCGGCGTTCCTTCCGTCGCGAACATTATTAAGCCGCAATTGAGCTGCAGACACACCATGTTAAAAAACATATTCTGTCCCCCGTTTGAAAAACTGTGCCCTCGTGCCTAATCAGCCCATCTAAGGTGCACCTGCTGTAAACATGACGTCAATATGAGAAAAGAAAAGAAAGGGGGCGTCATGCCAAAGTATATATCCACTTCGGGCTCTTACAACACTTATTTACATATTTTAGAAGATTGATACCACTCATAGTAAATATGTGGCTAGAGCCAGCAACCTGAAATAGGAATTTCTGTCCCTTGTTAACAAATTCCACTGAACAGAAACTCTAAGTTCACTTATGAACACATTATATTTCATTTCTTTGAAACATGGCATACAAACTTGCAGAAAAAACTTCATGCTAAGCTAATTCACTTAAAATGTGTGTATCTGCGTGTGTGTGTAAAAACCTGAGCAGCTTGTGGAAGTTCCCCCCAAGTCCACAACATCTCAGGGTTGTCTTTGCTCTGATTGGTCAGCTCTGAGTCGCTCTTTGGTGTTGAAGACCTAGAATTTTCATGGCTGCTGGGAAAGTGAAAGACACTTAATTATATCCATTTTTACTCTTTTTTTTTGGACAGATAACGTACCTTTGAAATACATGATGAATATATAAATATATATAAATGAATATCTAAACAAATATAACTATACAGTACATCCTAAACAATGCAAATTTTATAATTTCAAAATGTCAAAATCCACATTTTTCTTTCATCAAGTACTTTGCAGCATTAAGTGAGGGACAAATTGTAGATGATACCTAAGAGGAGTGGAAAAGTGAGAAGTCGTCTGCGGACAAGAGATGGACAGACCACAGGTTGGAGGGATTGAGAGAGTTTCCTTAATCATCTGACTAAAGAAAGATAGAAAGACACAGAAAGACACGGAACAAATGAGTAGACAGAAAGAGGGAGTGAGGAACAGTAAATAATCATTATGTACTAAAATATATTAAATGCTTTGTACAAGATAAATGGAACATAACAAAGGAAATAGGGGATAGGAAGAGTTAATGAAACAGTTACGTGTGAGAGTTTAGTTGATTTGTGTCAAAGGAATACCTCTGTGAACAGATCCAATCAGGGCTGTGGTTTGTATTTGTGTTGGCTATCGACCCCTGATCTCCATACGCAGGTCTGAAGACAAACACACGCACGCAGGGAGATGTCACCTCTATGCAAACGCACATTACTTCACAGCCTGTGCATCAAGTCTAAAAAGTCAAACAAGCAGCTTTGTTTATGCTCATGAAAATGTTCAGAAGAACTGTGTGTTTATCTTTTTCTTACTTTGGAACTTTGTATCCACACATTTTTGCAGTCTGTAATTTTCAAACGCTAACATGTGGTTCAAATTCTTAAACAAAGAGCCATTGAACAACTGGCTGGTTTTCAAAGGGATGCACACACAATCACCAACGCAAACTTGCATAAGAATGTTGACATGCACATTACAGTAATTCTCATCTACGTGAATTGTTCATAATCATTTAATTTGAGCCATCAACATGATTCATTATAATATCTTGCACACCATCAACAACAACAACATATCAACAATACGAACTAAACTATCTGTCACTTGTACTCACACATACACACCTGTTGTCCCCCTCTCTCTCCTCATCCGAGCTCAAGTCAATAGTGAACATGTCCTGATCCTCAGAGAACTCCTCCCCGCTCTCCTCTCTCCTCCTTCCTCCTCCCCCCCCGCCTGCCTCTGGCCTCTTCTTCCTCCTCTTCCTCCTCTTCTTGATAATCCCTCCATCACTCGGCTGCTGTCCCGGGCTCTGGATGGGGATTGAGCTGCAGGGGATGGCATCTATATGACGTGATACAGTGGCAGGTAAACTGTTAGGAAAGCACAAACACACAAACACACACACACGTTTTCACATGTTCCCAAATTTCCTCTCTTTTAAACAGGGCCTACCATGGTGACGAGAACTGCGCCTGCCCAACTGGGACTCCATTAACTCTGCCCCCGTTGACATGATGGGTGATGTTGCTAGGTAGGACGGAACTATTTCCTGTCAACATAGAAACGAGACGTCGTCATTCAAGGTCATTGGTCATAAGGCATAATTCACTTCCTGGTCAAGATGCAATTAACTGCATTTCATGTGAAATAATTAAAATCTGCAATGTGGGAAAAAGTAGAAAATAAAGAGTCTAAAGCAGCAGCTAGGCAAATAGAGACGCACGCGGATACAGAGAGGGAAAGATGCAGACTGACACGTGCCTGCCACACAACTCAATTAATTTTGAGTGGTGAGAGAAGGGGCTCAAGGTGGGCACTTTTCCAGGTCATCTGCGCTGAGCATATATTTAAATGATTTTAGATGCTTCATTCTCAATCTTAACTACTTTACATAACTTACTTTCAAAGCGAGACAAAAAAACAATAATAATTAAATTTGTTAAGCTGAGCCGCAATACATTTCTTAATACTTCTCCTTACCCTGCAAAAAAAGACAAAACGGTTTAATGACTTTTAATCATTAAATAGAGGCTTTCAATGTAACCACATTGAGATAAATGACATCATGGGGATTTGTTACCAAACATATTCAGAGATTCCTGATGTTCCAGCCTATAGAGGAAGTCTCCTGGGCGGGATTAACTACACAAGCCGCAACATGTCCTCAGAGAGAGTAGAGGGAAATGTGTACTGGAGGAGGGACAGCAGATTTGGCTCGATGCCAAATAGTTCCCTAAAAATGTTGTTGATCTTTTTCCATTCAAAACGGAGCTGTTTGCCTGTTTCAGCCCAGTCCGCGTGCAGCTGAAAGCAGGGAAAGTGACTTTGGCGTAGCTATAAATATCCTTCTGCTAGTTTTCCACTGTGCGGAGAGAACGTTAGGAGAAGGATTTTGACCGAGGGCCTGGACAGTGAGACGGACGTGTTTTAGAGAATTTACAAATAATTCTCAGCGTTTCTTTGAATTCGATAAACTCTAAAATGCATTCAATTAACATACTTTGTTTTCCCATCCATTGAGAACTGAGGCTTTATAATATTCTTGTAGGAAAAAAAGTGCACCCACGACTGTTGGAGAAACTCTCCCAATCAGACAGTAAATCATCAAAGAAGGATTAGTGCAATCTATTTCTTCAGATTAAGAACTAGATCCTTTCAGATTAAGAAATATTCCTCTTAACTCCGAACTGTGAATTGTAGCCAACTCTGTTCCTGCTCACCACTGATACATTTTTCCTTCCTTCCCCGTCGTGCCCCTGATCCTCCAACTTCCCATGAAGCCTCGCATCCATGCAACATGATCTATTGCCACTGAATAGAAAGCAATTTCGCTGCATGGGGCTTTTGTATTGTTTTGAGAAGTTACCCAAATCCTCTATGATTCTACTTTAACTGATAACTCATACTTTGAAAATTGGAGTAAAAAAAAGTGTCCGAAGACAGCACAAATTTCCAAATGGTCCTTCACCATGTGTCCTTTGGTAAAGACATCAATCTTGCTGCCAGTATCAGTTTCTTCATCTGATCACATCATTTGATCTGCTTTTGAACGTTTCAATTTTTGAATTAGTTGACTTTGTCTCTTTTCTGTCTCTCCTTTCCATCCCTACACTTCCTCCTTATCGTTTACTTGTCCCACTGTACTGTGTTGCTTACAGTAGAATGAATTTGTTGCACCAAACCTGCACTAGTTCTGCAGGTTTTTAAAGGATCAAGCTTATTTGCTTATGGAATACATCGAAACATGCAATTTGTGGCATCCTGACAAATTCAATTATTAGTGCTGCAAAGCAGCATAAATTGCTGTAGCATTTGATATTTCAAACTGGATTTGCTAGTTCATATATAATTTTTAAGCTTTCAAAGTATAAACACACTTAAATCAAACCAGGCCATTGTAAATTGTAGCCTATAGGCTGCTGTTGACAATGACTAAGAATATGAATCCCAAGAGACGCTCTCATTTACTTATAATGGTTCCATTAAGGTGATGTTGATTTACAGAAACGTGTGGTTTTGCATTTCTGTACAACTCTAACTTTATTTTGTAAAATAAAACAATTTATCGCCAATCGCCAAACTAATCCTGTATGACTATTAAAAGAGTTTGAAGTATAGAGCAGCCGTTTCCTAGAACTGCTGCTCGAGGTCTCATGTTGCATTGCGGACTACTGGAGAAGAGGGGCTCAAGTCTCACCAGCAGACCTGAGATAATGACAACGACGTGTATCTGTAGCAATCCAACCGAGCACTTTCTAGTGTTTTTTATTTTTACCCCACCGGCACATTAGATCTTTGTATTGCTGAGTTATGATCCAACCTAGATTTGCTTGTGTTAACTGAGAGCAATGACTCACCATTGGGTTCTCAGCCTCTTCAACGAAGAAGGCCTCTCCGTTCTCCCCCAGCTTCATGTGCAAACTCACTGGCTCTCCGTTAATTTCTATGTCCACCTGCAGAAGAGGATAACAGTTCTTAAAATGTACGTGTTTTTAATCTGAATGACACTGTCGATTTAGGATTCTGAGTCAACATATTCAGTCATGTGTATTGTCTGTCTTATCATAGAAATTACTGTATTTTTGTGTGTGTGCCACTTTTAAATTACCCATAAATATGTAAAAATGCTTGCATTAATAATGCAGCATTGTAATGTACTACTGTTGGATTTTCAGCTATTACAACATGGTTTCTGGCTTTATGAAAAACATTACTGGGTTACACATACAAAGTTAATCCGGATTTTTCCTGTTATGTGTACATTTGTAATAACAAGCATATCTACATATTTGAATGCCAAATACTTTGCCTGTAAAACTTATTTTTTCATCTCCCTGTGCTTTCATGCTGTTGTTACAATAGAAGCGGGAGCAACGGCCTCTGACAAAACTACACCGTACGTGTGCGATTGAAAAGAAAAAGAAGAGTCAAAGTGTGAGCGAGGCAGCAAACCATAATCTCACCACTTTCTCACGAGAGCGCAGGACACCCATCTTGCCGAAGCGTACGTGGAAGGGGGAGCAATGCAGGGAGCCGTCGGGCTGCCGGACCACGATGACGTCTATGCATCCGGACAGCGTCGCAGGGTTCAGTCCCCTGTAAAGCTCCTTGACCTGCACAAATACCTGGCCCGCCAACTGACCCACGTAGTTCATGGTCTCTAACTGGAGACAGATCGGGAAGGAAAGAGGAAGGTGGAGTTTAGCTTGATTTCATTTCCCAAAAGACGACTTTACTTTATTTTTGTTACCATTAAATAAGGTTTTATCTACATTTGCATGGCACGCAGCACACTCAGACAGGGCAAATCCCCCCCAGTGGACCTGTTAACTGTCAGGGATCAAACTCTTGACAGATGAGATGTTTGTGTACGGCCTTCCTGCCACATTGAAATACATTATTGATCCACTGGGTCCAATGAGTGCCCACACATGCCGGCTGAGCAGTCTTCGTGGTCTTCGTCATAAACAATGACTTTATTCTTCTGCCGTTGCTCAGCGTGTTGTTTTTTCAATTTGTACGTGGGTGCGTGGATGTGAAAACATTCAGCTTTTCCGTAGAAAAAAAAAAGAAGCTGGTTTGTATATTTTTGGAATGCAAATGCCCTCCATCTGGGACGAGAGTAATCATATGTTTCTGTGCCAGTCTCTGATCCAGAGCCTCTAATGCTCTTTCTAGAATGCCAAACACGGCCCGGAGAGGCAGGGAAACACATTCACTGGGCTGTGAGATGAGTGGTTGTTGATTTTGTGTTCAGAGAGAGTAAATAATAAGAAAATATATTTCCAGGAGAAGTCATTAGTATCATTTAAAATAAATGAATAAATAAGTAGATATTTCATTCTTTTATACAAATACTTGAACAAAGGTAATCTGTAATTATGTACAATGCACATGTCAGACTACATTCTACACCAGCTTATTAGTGCATTTATGACATCGATGAGCGCATGTGTCAAACTGATTCATTTTTTGTACATTGCAGCAGAAAGAGAGGACTGAAAAGGTAAGAGAAAAATATTGCATTTCTAAAGGAAAGGAGAAAAAACAAACAACGACGGAGCGTTCTGGAGAAATGGGTGGTTAGTACATTTTAAGAGGAAACTTTGAATAACGGATAAATGTATAAACACACACACACACAGGCACAAAATATTTTATCACAAAACTAACTGTCTGTCCCTTTTTATATCCACCTGCCAACTGTTTGTGCTGTCCCAAGATACACCCCCCCCAACATACCCACACATTATCACAGCGTGCCCGTGGGATCGATGGCTCTATATTTTGGCAGACCATGTGAGAACACTAACATGAAGAGAGTGATATATTAACGCCCATCAATTATTGTTAATCTCAGAATGAGCCTCTTTGCCTCTAATGACCCAGCATTATTCTGTTGCACTCCAGATCCGAGGGAGGGTGCACTTAATCTTAACATCAGCTAAGACTAGTTCAGACCTGTTCGCTACAGCTACACAACACACTACCACACTGTGATTTAACCGATGTGTCCAGACTGAGCTTCATGCTACTTCTGCTTACATCATATCAATGTATATATAAATGTATTTACCGTGTACATAAACGTGAATCAATCTCATGTACCTAAAAATAAACAATTAAAATAATTAATAAATATATATAGTCATATAGTCATATATAGCTTTGCTTTTTCCAGTTAAATAAGCCCCAATGAAACTGTTAAGACTGAGATGCGTCTATTATCCACTGCAACAATGCTGCTTGTTGAATGTAAAATGCAGTTACCACTGTTTGCTGTTTTGTCACTTGGGCCCATTGTGTCCTTATTCACTTTGACATATGGCCCTATAACTCAGAGTGGGACTTTTTAGAAGCGACTGCATAACTTTTTGACCCCTCTGTCCTTTTTTTTATTTGTCTCACAAACACACATGCACGTCAAAACACATTAATAGCCATGCCACAAATCTGATATCACTGTCAACATAGACCACGTGCAAACCGATGGGTCCCTTAACACACACTCACACACACACACACACACACACACACACACACACACACACACACACACACACACAAACACACACACACACACACACACACACACACACACACACACACACACACACACACACACACACACACACATCGGCTGAGCCTTGCCCAGTCCTCCAGCCAATCACGATGCTACTCCATTATATAATACCCAATCACGAGACAATGCACAGGCTCCCTCAATGTAATGCGGTACCATTTCAGTATTGTATTACAACCATAAAGGCAACTTCTGCTGTTATTTCTGAGACATGAGAGCAACAACACTCAAACCCCACAAACTGTTCTTTAGTGTCACTCACTACAGCACAGACAGTGAAGCATCACATAAACAGAGAGGCGGACGGAG
This sequence comes from Gasterosteus aculeatus, assembly GCF_964276395.1. Lineage (NCBI taxonomy): Eukaryota > Metazoa > Chordata > Actinopteri > Perciformes > Gasterosteidae > Gasterosteus > Gasterosteus aculeatus. The sequence goes on along the minus strand of NC_135700.1, from coordinate 16,037,422 downwards.
GTGACAGAACAGCTAAAGGATTTACAGACAGATCATGTGAACATGTATACAATCACATGTATGAAATGGCTCTGGAGCAGCTGTTAGATACTTTTGTTGTGACTGACACAACAACCAAATCACTTCAAGGGCAATCGAAGATCTGTATTATATTGTATTTAGGTTTGACCGTATCCTCAATAGGCAACATACTTAGATGGACGTGTGTTTTTGTTGACATGAAAACGCCTGTTTTGAAGCTGAATGAATGGTAGATAGCTCTCAGGTTGTGATTGTAGAATCATGCAGGCCACATGTAAACATCTGCACACGGGGTGAGGCGCTGCAGTCTGCACCGGAGCGTCATTCAAACAGCCGCACATTGTTCAATGGGCAATCGACGCGCAAGCCAACACTTACAAATACCGAATATATAGACTATTACGATGTTTAATATGCAACTAACGGCCGGCTTCCGTACGATCCAGCAATACTACTTACATGAATTATCGATTTCGCGTTTCGCTCCGAAACCTTTGCGCCAAACAAACGTTCCACCAACACGTCCTCCCGTGTGTTAGTCCGTTACGCCATCGGATGGAAACATGGTCGGTGACGCGTTTCTCAAGTCTAATATTGACATCTCCTCCACTCGAGGCTGCTTCGCTATTTAAACCACCGATAGAATATTCCTCCCACACTGCCCCCGACCGACCGAACAGAGCGATCTGGTTGGCTGAGGCGGCGATGACGTAACACAATGTTGACAAAAAGATGTTACCTTTTTTTCTATTTATTTCTTCTATTTATCAAGCTTAAGTATGATTGTAAGCGATGTTATACTATTTCTGCATTTCCTAAACCTTGGCTGCAATCATTTTAACTTAAGTAATATATTACTGTCTATAAGGGTTATAAAACGGATTTACCGGTTGTCGTTATGACTTTGTTAATGGGTAATAAATAAATTATTCATATGTTATGGATCAACTCCAACCCCTCCTACACGACTAGTGTATGGTTACCATGTTGTGGCAGTGTTTATTTCTCAGTCAGCCACCTGGTTTGTTGTTTAAGCTTTAACCAACCACGACCCCTCACATGAATATTTGACCTCTACGTTTTTGGAAAAAAGCTCCAGAACATTTTGACCAAATGTTCATATCAACAACGTTCTAATATTTACACCTGTAGATCTGACCATTAAAATCCCCTTCATAATGAGTTATTATCATCATCATAATGGCAAACAACCATTGTTGTTTACTAATGACTTATTAACTCTTGGGGATAAAATATTCAACATCCAAAATAAATGTCAAGCTATTTCTTATTAACAATTTAGAACTGATTCGTAAGTATTTATATCAGATCAACTAATTATTAAGTAATACAAGTGGAGCAAACAAGAATAGCAATATGACATTCAAAAGACTGGCATCTGTAGTCGTGAAATTTCTCAGTCTCACTTTTCAAAATGTAAATCTGTACTGTTGCCCTGACACATTGAGGCCATGTGAATTGTTCATTATTCTTAGTAGGGTTTTATTGAAATAACAGAGTCCATTTAAGCGAATGAATAATGGTTAACTTAAACTGTTTGCTTAATAAATGTAGCAAGTCATGAAACGTGGAAATCAAATGTATCACAACAAAATACTGCAACATTTCACCAAAAACAGAAATTATTCAGGAACCGCCACGATTAAAAAGATTTTAGGGAATAAACTTGTTTGATAATGTTGGATGAGAAGATTGATTAGGCACTGGTTTTAAAGTGACATTGATCATATCATTTTATACTCAAGTGAAATATCAAACTGATTTAAGGAAAATTGATGTCTACCAAAACAAGGTTACAATGTTTTTATTTATGTATTAATATGAATCAAGGGTGGAGGATGAGTTCCAGTGTGTCTTTTTTCTGCAGCTGTTACTTCTGTATGTCTCTCCAGGAGGCAGCAGGGTGAACTATTCAGAGGCTCCTCAACGTTGCTCTTTAGGCGGGTGCCAACAATGTTCTGGGAGGTTTAATCACAACCCTCCCGTCCATAGTCGCACACCTCCTCTCCTCTCATCTCCTCAGTTTACAGTCATTCTTTCTTCTTTGTAAAAGCTGACGAGAACTTGTCTGTGCTCAATTTAACCGTCAATCAGTTTCATGGGGGAGGTCGTTTTGAAGGCTGAGCAAAAATCAGCCAACGCCATGGAGCACTTCATCAGAATGTGGGTGAGTGCCACAGGGCGGTCTTTTAAGGTCGTGGAACGGTGTTGGCTAACTCGACGAATGTGAGCACACTATGCTGGGACAGTGATACTTAAAAAAAAACATCGCTGTTGACATCAGTTAGCTCGATGGCTCTTAGTACATTATGTTATGAGGGCAAGCACTTTACTTTATCCACTCTTATTATTAATTTGATGCTCTTTAGAAAATTACAAGAAGGCTGCAGACTGATACCAATGCAATGACTGTAATAGTAAATAAAAAGAGGCAATGCAAATGTGTTTTTGTTGAAAAAGTAGACTGACGCAGAGAGGTAAGTTGCAGCAGAGAGCAATCACAAACACGAAATCAATAATGGAATAATTTCTAGCGTGTCAACGACATTTTCGATCTGCTAAAATAGGCATGCAAATGTTCTATTCTTATTCAACAGTTATGATGCTGCCAGGCCAAAATATACTCCTGAGCATAGTCTGAGCAGTAAAGCCAGCCATGTATTTTGGTGTTATGTAAAGGTTTAATGCATGACTGAAAATCAAAATCATTAAAGTTAGTTTAACTTGTATTGTACGTTGCTGACTTCTGTAATCAGATCATAGGGCGATTATGTAAGGCGCTGTTCCCTGACCTCAGTCGAGTCCGAACGCATAGTTCCCAGTTAGAGGAATAAAAAAGCTTGCCTGGCGGCGTCTCATTGCTTTTGTTGTTGTTGATGTTGCTCAATGATTCTGAGAACCATCGACGACCCCGTTACACTCCCAACATAGTAATGTGATACAACACTTCATACAACAATCACGCACAGCACACACAGTTACTCACTCAACATGTGAGCAGCAAAAGAAGTTGGAAAGACATTCAAGCAATGTGAGAAAAATGCATTTTTGGGTTCATGTGTGCGTGTGTGTTAATGTGTGAAAATCCAGTCACAACATGTAATAAAGTTCATGACTCTTTGGGTTCATTTCCGCTGCCAATCAACATTTGCATATACTGTTTGTGAGAAACAGCTGAACATTCACTTTGTAGCTGATCCACACACACACACACACACACACACTCAGCAGCAGGCAGCTGGAGTGGGAACAAGGAAACACGTGTTGGGTTTTCTAAGAACTGAGCCATTCAACAGGGAGCAACCAGTGGCCAACTAGAGGGGGAAAGGGGGGGGGGGGGCTGCACAGAGAGAATATGTAGAAGCAGAGAGAAAGAATTTGCAGAATGTTTTTGTTAGTGGGAATGGGTGAAGACAACGTTATAGAGGTGTGAGAGTGAAGAAAACCGATTTATTTACATGTGAAGGTGGATTTGCACCAATTAGGATTAAAGTAATCTATCATGGGTAAACAACTCAAAATATTTCTAGATGGATTAGAAAACTAGTTTAATATCTAACTAGAATAATTTGCTTTGCTAATATTAGATATTAATTAATTAATATATAATATTAATCTATTAATTTCCTTGATTACAGTTTATGTTTATGAACTGTACGTGTCCATATATGTGCATGTTAGCATGTCTGTCTGTTTTAGTTGGTGCATGTGTATGCGTGTGCTCTAAGATATATGTGTTATATACCCGGGTACTGCCAAGCGGGGTCGACTACAGTCGGACACGTGAGAGGAGAGAGAGAGAGAGAGAGAGAGAGAGAGAGAGAGAGAGAGAGAGAGAGAGTGAGAGACAGAGAGAGAGAGAGAGAGAGAGAGAGAGAGAGAGAGAGAGAGAGAGAGAGAGAGAGAGAGAGAAAAGGCGGTTTGCTGTTTCAGGGGTTGTCTGATCGCTCGCAGGAACTCTCGGGTGAGGAATGCATTCTTGTCATTGGAACACAAGGGGGAGTTAATGGAGGTGGGGGAGAGGGGAGGATGGGGCAGGGGGGAAGGGCTGTGTGAGCCAATCAGAAGGCTGCCTGAGCACCACTTCACCAGCAAACAATTGAACCCACTCCTAAAAGAGTCCCAACAGACATGCAAAAAAACATATACATAAAAACTACTTGGTTGAGTTTCCTATGTTTCCTTACTGTGCTGCCAGAACCCACAGAGCCGCTCACCACCTCTGCATTTTGGGACTGTTACGTAACAACCCTTTGTGGTGTAACATGCCTGTGTGGGCTTGAGGTCATGCGGGGAGAAGTGAGCTGTTGATCTAGCACATGGTTATGTTGTAAACACACGCACAGAATGGTCGGATGTTGACGTATCGTTTGATAACAGTCCTTTTAAAAATTAAGATTTTTATCTGTCAAGTTTCTTTGTAGCGCACACAGTCTGCAAAAGCACAATTCCACTGTTTTTTTCTGAAGTAGACATTCTAAATCAGAACTTCCAAGTCAAGGACTCAGCCTCTCTTTCTAGGAAAGCAACTGAAGGACCACTGACCAGGCAGGAGGGGCTCCCTCATCTCCTTCTCTCCCTCATCTCCTTCTCTCCCTCATGTCCTTCTCTCGCTCATGTCCTTCTCTCCCTCATGTCTTTCTGCATTTTGTACAGGCCTTTCAGTCCAATTAGTACTACTATGAATGACTGTTTTTTCTTTTATGTTTCAATCAATGTTCTTTTGTAGAACATAAAGCATTATGTTTGGATGTTTCTAATGGTTTTATGTGAAGCACTTTGAATCGCCTTGTTGTTGGAATAGTGCTATACAAATAGCATTGCCTTGCCCTACTACAGGTTATTCTAAGTAAGTTTGTGTTGCACTTTTTAGAACAACTCTCCTTTACATATGAAAGCGATTCCACCCTTTCTTTCAAACTTTCTATATAGCTGTTATTACGCCCAACTTAGCTCAAGATTCCGCCCCATACAGCTTGCTTCGAGATTCTCTTTCATCATCAATGTAGTCTTTCAAGAAACACTTTCTTAAATTAACAAATTGTAATAGAAACAAGGCACAAGTTTAGGTTTGTTACCAAGGACCAGCTGTTGAAGGGGCTGCCATCCTCTCTGTGTCTGCTGAAGTCCAGATCTTTTTCCTCCATGGCCCACGGCTCCATATCTCCACAGATGCAAACAGCAGTTTAAATTCCCTACCCTCCTAATTCTTATTTAATATTTGTATTGTCCAGGTGGTACTAAAGCTCCTCCGGGTGGTCCTGGTTGAGTCCTTAGACTCCTAAATGTGAGTAGTTGATGCTTGTGCGACATACTGACAGTGTAAATTTATCTGCGAGTGTGTTCTGCGAATGGAGTACTTGGAGGAAATGTGAGAGCGTTGAGAGCTGCTGGGGCTCTGCTGCTGCTTGCGGTGCCCTCTGACGCCACCGACGTGTCCAACCAACACCTGCATTTGAGCCAAACGACAAATCACTGCAGCATTCTGAATTACACATACATTATCATATATTATGCTATTCTACTGGTGTTTTATTTCTCCAGAATACTACGTTTGTACAGTCCTTTGAGTTCAACCTCCCCTTATCATTAACCCTAACCAGGGAGGGAGCGCTATCATTTCAGCGGGATGGAAGAGTATCAGGTGGGAGAAACTGACTTCAGCACAACTCCTGCTACACCCTCTCATATGCAGTGAAAGGGCTCACTGTTGTGGTCACACTGGGGTCTAGTACAATTAAGTTAGTTACTTTTGTCTAAAATCTAAAGCCGTTTTTGTCCAAGAGCAAGGCCAACCAGGAAGTCCTGATAATAAGGCTTCAGAGGGGGCATCTGGGGTCGGTAGTGTGGAGTCTAAGGACTTCAGATGCTCCATGTATAGTCTCAAATATCTTCACAACAGATCCTGCCTGCAGGATACAGCTTTCCATGACAGGCCAATATTTATGAGATTCCTCATAACTATCATAAAAATGTGCAAACACACACATTTAGGCAATAGGCTGCAGTACTTTTGTAGAGCGGTTCTTCATTATCGTTGTATTATGACGTTCAGAGTGAAGAATACAAGGGAGAAACAAACACACACAAAGGCAATTTAAAATATCTGTACATTTATACAATGAAGCCATACAAAACTGTACATGACATGCTTAAAACACACGGTGGGTTTGTGTCTTCAGTTACAAATAAAATCACCATACAGTCTATTGAGCATAAAGTACAACAAAAGTTCTAGCACAAAACTATTTAATGTACACACTGGATAAGTACTTTCTCTTTTACAAAATACAAATTTGACTAAATATATTCAAAATATTTAATATCCAAAATAGAAAATAAAAATAAAACACTAAAATGTCTGTTGCCAAAAATAGGCTACAATTGCACACAAATGATTGTGTCCTCGTTCTTTCTCCTCTTCTTTCTTTGGCCATAACACGTATTCTCTTTGATGCAGAACCTTTTGTTAAACACTCTAGACCCTATGTGTCATTCAGTCATATATGTTTCCCGGTCAGGAAGAAGAGCGGTCGGTCCTCCTTGGCGTTGGCAGTCTGGAATTCATCGCTGAGCCTGAACCTCCACTCCTCCTCCAGCTCCAGCCTGCCCACCGTCTGCCTCAAGGAGCTACGATCTGCACTGATGACACACAGAGTCGCACCTACAGGGAAGCATGCAGAAGAGAGATAGATCATTTAAATGTAACATGGAAACCATCAGCTTTTCTGACTTTATATAGTGGATAGTGGGGGGACAGGGTTCTGATATAGGCAGAGGTCCTTGGCAGGCATTGCAACGGTGATATTGCAGATATGTGGTTTGTTTTATCAGCCACTTGGCCACGGGACGTCTCATGGGTTTTATCGTGACAAAAAGGCTAAAAGTAACACATTTAGGTATTCAGAAAGACTAACAAATATTCCAAATATGTCATCTGAAACCTGCTTTTGTACCTTTCAGGAAGGTGAACTTCTTAAGGAACCCGGGTGTCACAAACGAGTCGGCGAAACAGAGGAGAAGGCCACTGAACAGCATCCCGGTGGTGCTGATGTTGACAGAGTGAGGTCTGGAGCTCACAAAACACACCGTCACCTGCAGGAAGAAAGAACGCTGTGACCGCCAGACAATGTGTGGGGAGATGTATGGGTGATGGAACCTATACATCTGTTCAGAAGTTGATATTTTACCACAAAGAAGGAGGCTGCGTTTCCATACCTCAGGTCCCAGGTTGAGGTAACAATCCACAGACAGTACGGGGTGCGTGTAGTTCTTGGTACTCAGTGGAAACAGCTTCTGTCTGGTGTGTTGAAGGTATTTTTCCAGGAGCAGCTGAGCTGGTGTAGCCAGGAAAAGGTGCTTGCTGTCTGGGGCACAGATGTACTGCGAGGGCCCCACTGAGGTGGGAACATCTGTTGTCTGGTGAAATGAGAAACTCTTGTTTGATAACGTTTGATGCCCTTATTTGTTTGTGAAGATCAACAATGGTCGAATTAAACATTTAGAATTCCGTGGACACGTGGATGTGTTGTCACGTGTCTCCAGGATCTACCTTGGTCTTGATAATGAATGTCCTGTATCCTCCAATGGCAATCTGCTTCTTCATGACGCTGAAGCTGTTGAAGCGGCAGACGAGCAGGCCGGCACTGTGTAGCCTCAGGGTGAAGTCCACATCGTGACAGGTGAAGCGGTTCTGGTCGTACTGGACATTCTGGCTCCGGTCGACATTGAGGAGAAGGAAGTCATGAAGGTGACCTCTGGAAAAGGGCTCCCTCAGTTTATTACCTGGACGAAACAAAATGAATGCAACCTGAAATTGAATCTTTTCAAAAAGCAGAAAACGTATTACGCGTTACACTTTATTATTTCTTTGTAAAGTAGCTAAGAGATTTAGTCACACATTTGCGACCACTTCACATGTAAAATTTCAAAAGACAAATCTCTATGCCAAAGCATTACACCTCGAGGCGCTATGTGGCAGGTTATCTGAAGATGCACACTGGCTTATAGGGGTTTGTTAAAAAGATCTGAGGTAAAGCTCGACAGACCACGAGAAATGTAATAATGTTTTTAAAAAAATATCTGTAAAAATTAAACCAATTGTACAGGCAATAGTTAAGTTTGTTATAGTTAATTTAATTTTTTTAAATCACAAACCCTGACCTGTGAATCCACGGCTGCTCCACTTCCTGATCCCGCACAGTCCGTAGTGGGCCAGCTCCGGACAGGCCTCCATGTGCTGTAAGATCTGCTTCAGTGACACAGCGTGCTCCACTGAACCACTAACCTCAGCAGAAATGATAAATGAGTCATTAAACATAAATGAACATATTCTTTCTTCCAAAGCAGCAGCCGACATTATAGATCTTATCAATAATGTGCTGGCATGTACTTGTGTGCGTCGAGGTCCACTGCGTTCCACATGACGCAGGAGTCATCGGCCAGGATGATAAAGGGCCAGACGTCATCCGTCGGGCCCCCTCCCTCCAAACGCCGACTGCGCTCCAGCTCCAAGTTGTGATACGAGAGCTCTTTAATCAAGAAGTGAGCTGCGCCTGCAGGAGAATAGAAATCCGATATGAAGTACTTTATCTGCCAGTGTCATTAAGTATCTATAGATGTTCAACATGAACAACATACCTATTCCAGCTCCGTTGAAGACGGTGGGCAGTACCAACATTATGTGGTTGGGCCAGTATTTCTTATACACAGCCATCTCATACTCTTTGACCACCAGGATATGTAGATGTGAAGCTCCGTCCATAGCATGGTACAGGTTAAACAGACCGTGTTCATGGCGACCTGTGGTTGGGGTGAAGATTGGACTTTTGATGCAGTCTGGGCTCTGCGGGAGAAGAAAATGATACAGAGAGATCAAAGTATCAAATCGATGTGATGTGATCCCCGCTTTTGTTAAGCATTCCTCTTAATCTACAAAATCCCACTCTGCACATATCCTTATGGGAATAAAAAAGAACCACTGGGATGCAGTGATGGGGACAGTTTGTCATGGTTTAGTCTGGCCTGTAGCACCACCCAGTGGTTCTCAAGGGTGTTGCACTATGCTCAACCAATGGTAATGTGTTCTGCTACGTGTGTATTCAGATATATCAACGCAAAGGCAGGCCGGCAATCTTTCTAAACAGAAATATGAATGAATAAAATCACGAAAAAGAGTCCCGCATCAGACATTAAGTCTGTATCATAAAAGTGGATCAACAGGGAGGGTGACTCTAACCCTCCAAATCTACTGATATCCTGGCTAATAGCTGTTATCTTTATTTAAAGATCAGCATCAAAAGTGTTTGCTGAACAATTGAACAACTTCAGCCGTTACTTGGCTGCTTTATTCTTTTTCCTCCAGGACATTGGCAGCTAGCAAAAGGAAATGCAAGTATTTGAGACTCACCCAATCAGAGGCGAGAGGCAGACGCATGCTCTCCAGCTGGCCACCTGGCTGGCTGAAGCTAAAGTAGTGCTCTTTAGACTTTGGGATGATGAAGTAGAGCTGGATCTCCTCCCCAAGCAGTAGATGGGTGAATGTGAAGGCACGAAGTGTTGACTCGTACATCTGATTGCAAGATTGGAGAGGACGTTCATTATCAGCGGTGACCTTTCAAGAAACGGCATCAGAGTGTCAGTTATCATATTGTGCTGTTTGTGTTCTGCTCACCTGGTATCTGGGGTTGAAGCCCAAGTACTGATGACACTGCTCACAGTGGTGGTATGTGTTGTACGCGGCATATTTAGACAACTTGATCCTAGACGTTCGCCTACGTAGGTACACGTCCTCCTGCCGCGCGGGGTGTCCTTTGCCAATTTAACAGGGGCAAAGACAGATTAGGACAATAGAACATATAACTTCTTGGGAATTGGAATTACAAGCAACAGACATCATTTTGGGGGGATATAGTTACACAGTTAACATGTTGACTAGTGTTTTTTGCTCTGCCTACCCTCGAAACTGGGTGTAAATCCAGGGCAATAGACAGAGCTGATGTCGTCATATTTAGGGTCGTGGATGGTGTAGTCAAAGGGCATCGTCTTCATGATGCCGGGGTTTGGCCAGGAAGATTTGGGCGGGTGGTACAACACGCCCTCCCCCTTTTCATCTACATAAACACAAACTGCATGATAAATATTGAAGATCGGGAGCTATTTTTTGCACATACTGAAAGACGTATTTATGATAATATGATTTTAGCAGCAGTGCTAGCAAAAAAATGAAACAGTAGCAGTAACATTTTTGAAGTTGATGGTGGCTACTGCATCAAATGTACTGACTGTAGATGTCTTCTTCATCGTAGATGTCCACCTCCATCAACCTGATCAGCATTCGAGACAGAATACCCAGGAAGTGCAGGTACGCTCCCGTCTTACCCACCTAAAAGTGGAAGGAAATACGCAAACAATGTAAGTACACAGCCAAGCATGAGCGAGAGCTGAACAACAGAAAAGATATAGAGAGAATTGACCTGAGGGGGGCCGCTGAGCAGCAGTCTGCGAGGGTGAAAGTTGTCACTTCGTCCTTCGGTGCGATTGCTGCTGTCCATGTGGTAGGACCGGGGGACCGTCCACTGTCGATAGTACAGTGACTGTTCTGTGCATGTCATCATCTTACTCAGCAACGGCCTGAACATGGGGGACGGAGTTCAGAATTAATATCTCCCAGTGAGCATTCAATATCTCCAGGACACACGTTGACATGTCGCTGAGCTAATGCACTACACCTTTACTGAGATTATCTATAGAAAGCTAAACCCTCTCATCAAATTTGTTTGGAAAGTTTTTATCACATTGTTGGACTAGATTGCTTAAAAAGTTCAGTAAAAAGAAAAGGTTTCACTTGTATACGACAACATCACATCAATAAGTAACAATTTAAAAGATAAAACTACAAAAAAAAATCACTAAATGTGTCAGTAGTGTATTGACAAACTACTCAATATGCTGTGTATTTAGTACATGCTTAAATAATAGTAACTTTGCATTTTACAATCAACTTTTACACCTTTAAAATGATACTATATTGCATGTACTGGCGTGCTTGTTTTACCTGAAGCTGCTTGCCCATGCAACAGACATGTGAGGCAGGAACGACGTACATCGTGGAAGCCCGCTGCTGTCGCTGGCTGTGATAATATCGTAGAGGGCACGCGGGAGGAGCACGGAAGGCGGACGACTCACTCCCCTCGCCCAGGAGCAGGTGTGATTAGGGGAGGAGGCTCGCGGGGACAAGGAGCCGGAGGAGGTGGATTTGGAGTGTTGGAGGCGGGACTGCGTTTGGGGTATGGCCATCTGAGAGAGGGACTGCTGCTGGGGAAGCGTTTGAGGGTAAGGTTGGGAATTAGTTTGAGATAGTGACTGGTTTTGAATCGGAGTTTGGGGCGGTGGCTGAAGCTGGGGGATCGGTGGGGCCGGGGAATGACTCTGCACGTGAGTTTGGTGTATTGTAGCTTGAGGATTCTGAAAAGACTGAGGCTGGGGTTGAAGTTGAGACTGTGAATGCGAGGGAGGCTGAATGGGATCCACGGTCCCCTCTTTGGGGACATTTGGAGAGGTGGTGCTTTGGGTGGGGAAGGGATCGGAAGGTCCGCTGTCTGGACATGACTGTAGCTGCTGGCTGCATGACAGTGGGGATTCTCCTTAAAGGAAGGGAAAAGGTTTAAAAAAAAGTTACAATATAGCTTCAAAAAGTAGGTTAGCATTTGACGCACAAGTATCCAAGAACAGTTCATGTCCAACCCTTCTCACCATTCTCCTGTCCTTCCTCCTCCTCATTGTCAGTGCTGCTGAGCTTCTCTGCATCGCTCTCCAGCAGGTCACTTCCTGGTCCGAGGTTGTGTGGGGGTCGAGACTCCGCTCTCACAAGATAAGCAGCTAGTCCCAGCTCTTGTTCGAGTGTGGTTCGCTGAAGGTAGGAGTAGCTTATCACCCTGAGATCACAATACTTCAATGACCTGTGGGCAGAGAGAATTCCCTGTTTAAACTTACAATTAACAATGGCTTTATTAACTGTAACAGATTTAGATGTAGAAAGGATTGGTTCAACACATAGTAGTAGTAGTAGTAGGAACTTCATCATTCTGGTCTACACATGAAACCTGTTCTCGCTTTTATCAAGTTAACCCGTGGTGATAGAACTACAGTGGATGGAGCCTTGGGCACAAAGCGTTTTTAAGGTTTGTACGTCATAAATCGGGGTGTTTTTAATCAAAGCACTCTGTGCGCGTTTACCTTGGCAGTGATTCTCCCAGCGGCTCAGCTCCTGACAGGATCAGGATGCAGGGCAGGGCCTCCAGCTCTAAATAGGTCTGAGGAACCCAGTCAGCATCCTGGATCTTCAGCCATGTCTGCAGGACACAGACAAGTACAGTCTGTCAGTGTCTTTTTATTTGACCACCTGTAACATAATCCCTCCATAAAATAATTCATCCTGTATTACATCATATTATAGCCTGCTAACAACCTTGATCTGATCAGTGAAGCTTTGTCCAATATTCAGAGCTTGGTTTGGATTCCCCAGTATGATTTCAAAACTCTCCTCCAGACCCAGCTGCCTCCTAACTCTGGACAGCCGCCGGTGGGCCCATGCTGCCAGAGCCAAGGAGGGGATCCGCAGGAGGACCATGTGACCATGGTGGGCGGGACATTGCTGGGAAGCGGTGAGCAGTGATTGCACAATCTCCAGGGTCTCCACGGAGGTGTGTTTGTGGAGATTGTGGGAGCTGCCAACTCTGCCGGACGCAGCCATCAGAGCTATGCAGTACTGTTGGATCAAAACTGTAGTCCGGATCACAGCACTGTGCAGTTTAGGGAACCTGGGGATCAGAGAGGGCGTAAAGGGTTCTTGCTCTGCGTTTGTGTAGGCCTTCAAGTAATTTCAACCGACTGGTGAGGAATCCGGTATTTGTGTGGATTAAGCATGTGCGTTTGTGCTACCTTTCTTCCAGGGCAGATGCCATGCTTTCAAAGGAGGAATCATGACGCATCAGAGGCAGGCTGCTTCCCGAACGGGTCGACTCTAAAAGCTCTGACACACCAAAGTAGCGTGTCTTCTCGTGATACAGGTCCACATCCTACACACACAAACACAAAATGTTATGGGTGTAAAATCCCAATCAACCTCCAGACCACACGTGTATGTTAAATACAGTGTGTGCGTATCACGCTTCCACCTTACGTTACTGAATGCAGAGGGCCAGTGGATCTCATTGTAGGGGCTGATGCGGGTATACTGTGTCTGCAGGGCGAAGGGGAAGGACGTGACGTGAAGAATCAAGATGTTTGGAGTATCTCTGACCTGACAGGAGTTCAACAGCTGGTCCACCAGACCCAAACCGCTGTCTGGGCTACTGTGGGATGCGCTGAATGAGAGACAGAGACAAATACTCACAGGAGGAGAATACACACTTCACTCTGAATCGTCTCTGGTCTCTTTTTCCTTTCTCAAGCACAGACACCGAACACACACCTTTCAATGTCCCAGTGGGCGTGGTCATGGACAAGGATGTAGAGCGTGTAGGAGTTGCTTTGTGCTTCCTGCGTCAGGCTGTCAATTCGTGCCTGAGCGCTCTGATCCAACTTGACCACGTAACGCTCAGCCTCCCGTTGAGACACACATTCCTGGTCTGAACCCCCAAGCTCCTGAAGGACACCTTGGAGATGCAGACAAGGAGAACGACGGCCATTGAAAACACATCTTGTTGAAGCCACACACGCCAATTACAATTATTCTTCTTGTCATCCCTCCCTGAAGATGTGAACGAATAAACAGAACTGCAGAGAAAAAAAACACAATTTATCATTTCCGAACCAGAATTCCAGAGGTGAAGAACGGTCTGCTGGAACGTGACCTCTGAGGACGGGACCAGGATGAGGAAGCTGACCCTGTCGAAGGAGCCGAGATCCAGGTTCTGTGTGCTGGAGTCTGCTATGGCACAAACATGGGACAGCAGCTTCCTGGCCACCGCCAGCTGAATGGGACGAACCTCACGCCACTCCACGGAGTATTCTACACACGAACAGAGACAAATCCACATAATCACACTTGAAAAGGAAAGGACAATAAATGTCATCTCTGCCTACTTCCAGTGAATCAAATGAATCCAAAGGAAAAATCGCTGAAAATATATATACTGTATATATATATATATTTGCAAAGGCAGTTTTGAAGTGTGGTGAGGCATCGTCCTCCACACACAGTGTATGCTACAACCTGTCCACGTCTCACCTGAACAAGTGTCTTTGGGACTTGAAGCTCGCTCTTGAGGGCTCGGTAAGTCTTTTGAACCCTTGGGACTGTTTGTGTCTTTGGGACTGTGTGTGGTTTTAAGACACCTTTCCTCAGCCGACTCTTGACTGCTGGATAAGGGAGATGGCTCACTGCTGTCCACAGTGGCACCATCCAGCAGGGAATCCAAGTCACCATCTGGAAAAAAAACAAAAGGAACACGTTAATGTATGTGACTAAAACACGCATTAATATGTCTGCACTACAAACACACATACACAGGTGCATGTAAAAAAAAAGGCAAACACACCTTCTTGGGAATTGCAGTAATGGATGAGTTCCTGGGCAACACCAGTGGAGAGCTGGTGGTTGATTTCTTTCAGACCCTCTTTGGGGGAGAACATACTCTCTGCCAAGGCACGACACTGATGTCTACCTGCAAATCCCGCACACACACACAACATCGCAATTAAAATCCGCTTCATCCTTTCTGTTCATTTCTCAGGACGAAATAACATCATGCACACTACAGACACACATATAAAAGCGATTCCCACCTGTGACGACCACACAGGACTGTGTTTCCTGTCCAGCTGCAGTGACAATTATCACCACATAGTTGGTGTTTTCAAGCCGTCCTTCCATTAATCTGCCAAACATTTGCTGGAGGCCTTGTGCCAAAGATCCAATATTTTCCCCCAACACCACAACACCCTCTCCACAGGAGGATGCAGCCAGCTGGGCAAGCCAAGGGAGCTGGCTGGGGGTCAGAGGTTGTTGGCTCTGGGGAGGTAAGGAGAGATGTTGGGGGAGCCCAGGCAGCGTGGATGTAGTCTGGAGACAGAGTGGAAAAAGAAGGGCCATTTGTTCATTTATTGAGTATTTCTGGGCTGACTTGTCATCAATATTTTGGTTGTGCAATATGCTGCATGACAAGAACACCATGTCAAGCTTGATGTCGAGAGACACCCAAGGGCAGAAAACTGGGAATGTGTACATGCGCATGTTGTAAATGGGTTTACCTTTTTGAATTTCAAAATTTCTGCCTCTAGTTATTTTTTCTCAAACTTAACTTTTAATAAAAAGTCACTTCTATGACATCTCACCTCCATGCCATAGTGCCTCCCTTGGCTGCCTGGTGTCTGAGGCTGCTGATACTGTCTGATCTCGCTGAGATGAGACTCCCTCCATGACCTCATGAATATCTGTTCCAAGTCTTCTATTAGCGGCACCTGGTCAGGTCCTTGGATTAACAAAGGTGAGAGACAAAAGAAAAGGTTACGTGTGGTAAAAAATAATTCTAAATACCTTGGACTTAGTGGGAAACTAACAAAAAGTTGATTTGGTTATAGCTGTCTGCCTCCTAGTGGACATTATGAAACACCAGCCACATCATCAAAAGTCAATTCCAAGTCGGACTGAACTATGTGTGATTACCGACTTTGTTCGGTGAGAAGGCTTAGCACTGACCTAGCTGAACGAGGTAGTAGACTGTGAGTAGAATCTGCATCTCAGCGGACAGCGGCTGAATGGGTGATGGTCCATAGTGCTGGTAGACTCTGGGGAGGGTCTGAGAGCTCAGATAACAACTCTGAAGCAGAGAACTGAGGAGCACTTCATCTGCATTTCCAGTCAGCTGAGGGAGTGAACCATGACCTGCATTAATGAGAGGTAGACAGATCAAAGTGAGGAGGGTAAGAAGAACTTGGACTTGGGGCTGTGGCTCAGGTAGCGGGTTTGGTCATTAACAGAAGGATTCTTCATTGTGCCAATTCCCCCCTCATCCGTTCCACAGATTGACGTGTCTATGGGCAATATGTAAAACCCACGATCGCTCCAAATGTACATGGAAGGGAAAGTTCCTTTAAACAAAGGAATATGCTAAATGAATGTGGTTATAAGTTGTCATGTGTCAATTAAAATGAACAGAGAAGTTAGTGTGAAAGAAGCCAATGCAGAAAACATTATCTCAGTACTGAAGCTGCCAGCTGCTGTTTTGATAACAAGTAAAGGACGTAGAAATCTCACTAGGAACAAAGTAAGATTAGATTTTGCTGTTTGTGTATCTTTCAGGTAGTATATGGTAGTCTAACATTGAAACAAACTCAAATAAAGACCCGTTCAGGATGAGCAGTGGTGGCAAAATTTACAATTTACCCCCAACGAGAGAGGCACAATAATAGTGATAGGAATATTTAAAAACGGAAATAAAATAACAGAATGAAAGTAAACACACCAGATATTAGAAGCAGATAAAGCGATAAAGGAGGGCGGAGGTGAGTGAGTTGACAGGTGATACTAAAGGGTGAAAAGGTTGAAAGCGGAGGGGGGAAAGGCTTGAGGAGGTGGTTGACCTCTAATCTGAGGTCGTGGGCGAGGTAAACTGGCCATCTGTTGGGTGGTTACCGAAAACCTCAACTGTTCACCTGCTTGAGAAGGTCCAGTAGTGACAGCTGGGCGCACGATGATCACCAAACACCAAACAGTCAATAGAGACTTTGACTTATTAGCTAGACCACTCAGTCACGCACGTCTCCTTTTATATCACTCGTCATAAATCACTGATACAGTTGGTCATCTGACCTTTAAAGATGACTGGTCGCAGTCTGCAGGTGTGTAGCAGTTGATCGGGGATTGTCACAGACAACCCTGGTGGAGAAAGTGGTGTCAAGGAGGATCCCTGCAACAAACTCAACAGGGCTGTGGTCTCTGGAGAAAGCAGGGAAATATAAACTGAATTTACACATAGACACAAACTACTGCAAGAAACGCACAACATAAATAAATATGTATAAATATAGACATAAATATAACCACATAATGTTCCCATGTCTCCCTTTGTTTAGGTTTTATATATCTACAAATGTAGCTTGTCCCCCTTTTTTTTACCTGATCTGGCTCCATTAGTGAGGACAGAAGACACTGGTATTGTGGACAAGGCCGATGACGAGGTCGGTGTCTTCGCTGTGCTCTCTGACTGACTGTTGGAGGACGACTCGGGCGACCAGCCCTTGTGTCTCTTCTTTGGAGGTCCTGCATTGGCATGGGACCCTGCAGAAAAAAGGATAACATCACAAAGCATTTAAAAAGATAATTGTTCACACATTTGAATACATTTCAAATACATTGTCCTCAGTCCCATGATATTGTATTTTTCAGCTTTGTACCCAGCTAAGAGATGTTGTTGTTGCAATATCATTCGTTGAGTTATTTTATACGCTTTATTCTGCTTCAGGAATGACTTTCTGTAGAGCAAAAGATAGATTTTTGGAATTTTGCTCGGCTACAAATCAACAGAACACATATAATGTTTAAGGAGGAACTTGCATTATTAAAATAATGGAAAACAGTAGTATTTCAGTCATGCATTAACCTGTCTCATCCTCTTCCCCTCAACCTCTGTTGAAATGCAATAATAGGGAGACATAGAAAAGGTCCAGTTGTTAAAAGGGCCATGAAAAAAACATTGACAGGAAGGAAGCTTTTCATTCAGCGAGAAAGCACGAAGAGACAGAGAGAGAGTTTTATAACTTTGGTTAATAGAGGTGACAGACACAGGGAGAGGGACAGAGAGACAAAGGACAACCCCCAACACACAATGTCTTGCTCCTGTGAGGCAGGGGTGTTACAACACACACACACACACACACACACACACACACACACACACACACACACACACACACACACACACACACACACACACACACACAAAGATACAGACAGTGAGGGCGGCTGGAGGTAGGAGAGAGAGCTCCCTTTCAGAGGTGTGAAGAAAACCCGGGTTTAATTACAACAGACAAAGCCAGATGGCGGTGAAAAATCTGAGAAATCTGTTTGATATTAGATTACTAACAATGTCCTGATAACTAGTTGGTGAGTTATCCGATTTATTTAATCAACTTATTAGTTTGGCCATATTTCTGTTCTGTTCTGTCTATATATATATATGTATGCTTTAAATCTTTGCGTTACACTATTCATGTTAATCAAATATAATTCTGTCTTTGTGTATGAGAAGTGATACTGATATTATCATTTCATGGGTTTTTAACAGTGGGGCATAGGATTGCAGCCATAATCTTCTGGGAAAATGAAGTTTCAAAACTTCAATATGTAAAATTGCTGGTACATTTGAGTGGGAGTTGCATGTCTGAGAAGGACTTTTTCAGCAATCATGATGCACCACAAAGCCAGGAGTGATTTGATGGCAGATGATTCCTCCTCTCATTCTGTTTCATACTGTACTTTATATATTAAACCTAAAACCCCACACAAACACCAAGTAGTTGAGAATAAACACCTCTGATTCCGCCACCAAATACATTTGCATTGGAATTTGGCAGTACTCGAATGTAAATGTCATATTTCAAATTACATGTCATATACACACATCTTTCTCAATATCCAATGGATTATGCAGCGGGGGGGGGGGGGGGTCTGTACCTTTAACTGAGGGTCTTCCAGGTCTTGACTGGTTTAAAGGGGGCAGGGCGTTGGAGGGAACCACGTGGTTGCCATTTGTCTGCGAGTGTGGGACGACGGCTATTTGTGGCAGACCAATCGGGTCCACATTTGATCCTGCTGTTTACAGGATGAATCAAAAACCTTAATAAACATTCTGTGATTATTACAGACTGTAGACAAACCTCAACAAGTCAATGTTGGATTTAATGTTCGCTTTTCTGTGTGTTTGTGTCCGGGTGTGTCACCTGTGTAGCTGCCAGGTGTGTGCGGTGGGTGTGTCAGTGCCATGTTTGCTAGCTGTTCATCGGATGTCCCATGTGCTTCTGAGAGACTGGACCCCATCTGTCTCATCCTGCCATCTGAAACACACATAAAACGCACACGACCGAGTCATTTGATATCCAGAGAGACAGATCCTTTCCAGTAGCTACTGTTGGAACGTTACGCGTGTTTTTGTGAGCATACAACGGGAGTCTGTTTTATGACGAGTTGACTAACAAGATAGAGGGTTTTTCTGATTAAAGCCAGGAACACAACAGATTTACAACCATGACCCGATGTAAAAAGACCAAGTTATCCAGATGACCTGAATTCAATTAAATGTGACGGCCGCGCAGCAAGGGAGAATAAAATGAATGATTGGAAGGTATTTCATAAATGAAAGTATGTGGTAGATGGATACCGTCTCTGTTTTAATCTGCAGGAAATAACCATATATGCTTTGCACTTCTATCTTTTAGACCCCTCTCAATGGTGTAGGAGATGTTTTCCTAATGCAAGGAGTGAGTCAAAGCTATTCCTCTGATGGTTAATCTGCACTGTATTCCACCCAGGTCTGACGCTGCTCAGCTTTGGTGTCGAAAACAGTTCGCCATCGCTGCGTAGCAACGGACTTCTTCCAGGAAATCAGTAAGTATGACGCATAATCCGGACTCCTCAATATCAGAGCTTTTGAACGTTTTGAAAAAGATGATCGCTTGTAGAAAGATTTCCTATTTATTGTAACCACACAAACAACAGAAGTTTTCTAAAACAAAGACCTTTCAACTCTTAATTGAGCTTTCCTTCCTTCTCACAGAACGCTTCAGGAGGTGATGTCCTTTCCAACCCTTTAAATGTGATGGGATAGCTCCAGGCTGTCGCCTCTGTGTACACTCTTCATTTTCTGCTTCACTTCGTCCACTTCCACAATGAACAGGGCCACTTCTCAGTGTGTCTTTTGACGTAAACATTCATGGAAAATTCCCAAATCCCGGAAAAATGACCCCCCTTTTACCGTGTCCCCTCCAGCAGATGGGAGCTCCTTTGACCAGCACGTTCTGGTTGTTCCGACACAGATGGTACTTCAGGTGCTTCTGTTTTTTGGGCTGGGTGCTGAGTTTTAGGTTAATGTGGTCCGAGAACTCTGTGAAATAACGAAAGCCTTTCTCTCCACAGCCAATACAGTTCCCTAAAAAGCCTGGAGGGAGCATAGATACAGAAAAAGGTTGGAGTTTGATTACGACAGGCTGCATTCACAGTTACCATTGCGATCTTGTCTCAAATGCATTGTCCTCAACTTAAAAGGAATAGTTCAACATTAGAATTAGGAGTGATACTATTGTTTTAGTGTTTTTAATTGTGGTGGAAATAGTGATGTTTCCCCTTTGTTTCCACTGTTGATGCTAAGCTAAACTGAACACATATCATCCCATCTTTATATTAAGATTCATTTTCTCATCTCAGTCAAAGGCAAGAAAAAAGGTATTTCCCAAAGTGGTGAAATGTCCTGAATATTGAAATTTTGAGACATTTTTTTTTTGAGACTGTGTCTGTGTGCCTCACCCAGCAGTGCGTTGTGCCCCCGTTCATCTGGCAGGAAGCGGCGGTCCACAGCGCACACCAGCAAGGTCTCAGGGAGGGAGGGGGACTTCACCCCCACCAACATAAACCCAGTCGGCACATCCAAGGGATCGGATCCCACTGAGGACAGACGCAGGTCTTTGGCTGCCTGACAGAAGCCTGTGGAAAGAAAAACACTAAATCTGGAAGCTTTTTCTTTTGATTTATATTTTTCTCTATTGAATGAACAATGATATACACTATGCAAATAGCACGCCTGTCCGCTTTCTGGTGATAATTCACCTTTGACTTAATGTCAGTTGGGATTTCTTGTACAGCAAATTACTTTTTCTCTGTCTAACTAAGCCATGACCAACCACACATACATCCGACAGAACGCACGACCAGCCAAACTAATAATATCTCCCGTTCATCATTGGCATGATTCCCACATAAATAACGTGAACACTTATTAAATGCAAGGTGGGACAATACTGTATTAAAATGAAACTGCAAATCTAGGTCAAGGTGTTTGTTTGAAAATGCAAATTGCCTGGTGCCAATTGTGACTTTAATGCAGTAGTTTGAGTGTGATGTTTTCTTTGTTTTCTTTCATATGTACATGTACAAACCATTTACTGTGCAGCATCCCTCAGGTGGGGGCTTCATCTGATAGGGTATTGGGGGGCTGTTAGACTCTGAGCCAACTTCCTCATCTTCATCATCATTTTCAGTACGGCCTGTTGGAGACACACACACCAAAAACACAACATTTAAAAAAAAGAGAGGAACTATCCTCTTTGGCTTATCACACCTTCTCCTTTGCATCTATGCAACCCACCATCATGTGCCAACGGCTGCTCCGTCTCAAGGAACAGCTGTGAGAAGACAGGCCGAGGCACCACGGTGTTGGACCTCAGCGACGCCTCAATGGAGTTATGCAGGACCTCCTCAAAGCGTGTGGTCCGCAGCTGGCCTGCATAGGAGTTCCCCATCGGTGTCCTGCAGACAAAGAAAGTGACCTTGTGTTGGATGCTCGAGATATACTCGTACTGAGAGTCAAGGTTTGCTACTTTCAGGTCCTGTAAGACGTACCGGTTTTTCAATATAGTGTAGGATTTACTTTTACAGTGGTGTCATTTGCAGCTTTAAAAGGAAACAAGAAAAACTGAATCCATCTCAGTGACATTTGAGCAACGTGGTTCTTTAGAGACAAGAGAGGGAAAGAAAGAAAGTAGAATGACAATAAAAAGACTTTGTATATCATACATAGACAGAATATAAGTTAAAAGACAGAGAATACATGTAATCCTCAATATTGTCAAGTCACACACAGACGCACAATGTCCAACGATGAAGAGAAACAAGCACTCCACACGCAGAAACACACACAGACCCACGTACGCATAAACAGTGGATGGCATCTGTCCAGATAGCATGCCATAAAATCAGCTGCTCTGACAGAGTCAGGACACCCTGACCTAGACGCAGCACTGTTTTTATGCTTTCTCTCTGGTTTTCTCTACGGCTTGCCTCTCTCATCTGCTCTCCAACGGACGGAAAACACTCACAAAAAAAAGATAACTTAAGCAAATCTTTCATTTTCGCATTTTTCAAAATACCCACTGAATACGGTTGCTCTAGTTTAACATGACACCATGAATTCATTTATCTTGAATTATTTGGTCCTATTTACTTTTCACACTAGAAGAATGTAAGAGTTAAAGCTATTTTTTAAATTAATTAACTTATTGTTCTTAAAACATATGTCATTTGTTTATAAATGTGACATGCAGACACACACAGCTTGTGAGATTTTAATTATGTGCGTGGTGAATAATGACATGCAGCAAAATAAAAAGCTGAGTGACCATAAACATGGAATCACCAACGGATGTGTTGAATTGTAGGCAAACTGGGTAAGTGAGGAGGGAGATAACTAGTCTGGATTGGAACGACCTAATCGCACTTCTCTAAAGCTCTGAATGCTGGCTGAGAGATTTACCTCGTATAGCATGAGACTCACTGACGAGTCAGCAACCAGCAGGTCATCTTCATGAAAAGACCAGCGTATCAGATTACAGACTAAAAGCCACTTAAACTGCAGGTTAGCAGCTTCCTGTCAGATGGAGGATGTCGTCTCCTTAAAGACCACCAGCGAGCGTGAAAGACTAGATTAGTCAAACCACGGTCCTTCGATGAGACATTTAAATCTAAATGCATTTTGAGTCTCCGAAGGGACTCAACTAGGCACTGTAACTCTCAATAAACAAGTAAAAAGGACACTGATTAGTTTCTACTCTTATTCTGTATGTAGTCTGGAACACCATCGTTCAGTAAGAAGTATATATAAACACTAACTCTGTAGCATTTTATAAAATAACAATGACGATCCTACTAGATCCAAGTTGTGTGTTTCATATTCTCCGCCTGAGGAGATGAACACACACACACACACATGCACTCGTTCTCTCTCTCACGCTCTCTCTCTTTCATGCACAACACACACACACACACACACCTCACCAGCCTCCTTCTGCTACCACACTTTCATATGTAAAGAAGCAGTGAGACTTTAATGCCTTGCACCACTTTGTGGAGAGAGACAGAGGACGAGAGACAAAAAGCCCCGACAGAACACAGCCGGCAGTGAGAGGAAGTAATCACACCTTCTACCAAAGAGCAGACGGATCATTTTACAACCAGAGGAAGAGGAGACAGGGCGGGAAACGTGGGGGATGGTGTATTCCACCTTTTACCAAAATATGAGCAAAATACGCTCAAATTTAAACCGATGAACCTATATATTTGAAGCCATTCCTTAACGTTCTACTGCATGGTTAATATTGGTCATTCCAATTAGATGAATAGTTTAGAAACTTGTAGATACTCATAGAGAAAACAGCTTTTCTGTCAAATATGAATGAGGATCAATATTGTTTCATAGCAAAGAAACTTTTCTGCAAGCATTGATAGATGCATAAGATGCAGGTTTACGCCATTGTTGAGCGCTATGCTTTATAATTGAAGAGCTGTGACGCTGCACAGAGAAAGCGAGAGCTGTGATTTTGATTATTTAGCCCCAACGTTCATTTTAAACTGGCTGCACTGCAATAATCAAACCAGCATTTATTCTTAAGGAATCTTCCTACCAAAAACCACAAGACATGAGCGAGAAAAAGAAGACACGTAGCACAGATGACAGAAAGAAGCTGAATGAGAAGGTTTTAATGAAGCTTTGTGTTTTCTCCGCCCAGGTCCCCCCTCCTTCCTCTCGCTGACATGGAAGTGGGAGATCCTTTCATCCCCCCCCCCCTCCTCTTCTTCTCTGCGGTCTTTCTTTCACCCCGGGAGGAGAGCCACTATTGTGGTGTTTTATGACCCCCAGGACCCCCTTCCCACCACCAGCACACAACCTCACACTTACAAACCTGGAGTTAGGATCCTCAGAGCCCCATGCAATCCACAGGTGATAAGCATTTACAAGCATTCGGTCCTTTTAGGGAGCTCTTACATAAATAGGCTTTTCGGGATATTATGATTTGCTGGTTTATAAACATCTATTTGTCTTAGCTTTCTATGAATCACTATAACTGTGAAAATAATTTATTATTTGTGCTTTCGAATATACTTGCAAAGTGATTGGAAGAGGTAAATGCACCCACAAATCATCTGTCGGCAGCACTATAACACATGCAAACTAGCATGGAAGCTATCTGCTGTAAGGGCGTGGGTGCATTAGTTTGAGGGATGTCTCATGACCGCAAGGTCAAAGGTGAGCCCATATGACAATGCTTTAGTAAGACTTTGATGTGGGCTATACTTCTATTACACACACCAATATGTGCAGATACCCCCTCCCCACACACACAAACACACCCCCACACACACGCTCTCCCATGGGCTCAGGCTCAGTGGACACAAAGGGCTTGTCTTGGGGGGTGAAAGGTCATCCTGTGAGAGGTCAGATAAGAACCCCAGGCTCTTTCTCTGTTGGCCTGGCTCACATACCAGTCGTTCACACACACACAAACACATTTAGCATCACTGCTATTCTTTCTTTCTGTTCACTCCTTGACAACCTCAACTCGTGCTCCTTCAATAGCTGATCATATTACAGTCACACACCCAACAGCACACACACACATACATGCAAACAAGTAATGAGTGAATGCATGCACACAATTATGCATAATGTGCGTGCATGTGTGTGTGTGTGTGAGAGAGAGACACACAGCAAGGCAAAGGAACTTAGAGCCGTGTCAGCCGGTCTGTGCCACATCTATTTCAGCTCTGAACAGTATAATTAAAAGAGAAAAACTTCCAGCTCTGCGGATGTTCTGTGATCACCAAAGAACAGGCAAACACATATGCAAAGGGTGTCAGTTGTACACACACACACACACACACACACACACACACACACACACACACACACACACACACACACACACACACACAGACAAACAAGCGGACCATCACATGGGCTCATCACTGACCAGTGACCCACATCAAATGCGCTCATTCACAAGTTGCCCAACAGATCGATGACCAGCTAGCCAACTGTTCCTCCCGCCATTCACCTACACAACAACACACACACAGACACACATACACACGGAACTGGTCGGCTACTCGGCTATCCTGTCAACTCTGCAAAAACACGGAATTTCCTATCAGGGGCCTAAAGGCCCCCCTCCTACTAATAAATCATTTATAACATTTTCCCCCTATAAATATCATATATATATATATATATATATATATATATATATATATATATATATATATATGACAATCGGTGCAAATAAAGAGTGATGTGTGACATGATGTAAAGGATACGTTCTGCTGGTGTTAGTGTAAAGAAATAGCTAGACAGTACCCCAATGCTCCAACTTCCTCAATATTGAGTCCCTGCTCTGCCTGTATTCCTTTTTCTCCGTTGTTATCTTGCTCCACGTCCTTGAGCAGTTCTTTTGCCTCGGCTCGCTCAATCTTGCATAACTCCAGAACAAAATGTGTTGTCTACAGGCATGCACACTTATTCTGTAGGTGTATCTTAGTATGGTTTTGAAGATTTGAGCTACAAAAGATACATCACAGACTTAAATAAACTGGATTAAGAAGAGAAATGCTCACTCATTCAGCTCAGCATCAAAGCAACGTTTAACACATTGCATTTCAACCAATTTCCAAAAACGCTATTTGGGGCTCTTTGTTGTAATTTGCCATGATTTTACAATTTCAACATGGAAAAACCATCTGATTTAAGGACGTACTCTTCCAGTCATCTTATCTTTAGGAAAAACACTATAAAGGTATAAATGTATTTTTAAATACTATCCAATACCCATTGGGGTGAGCAACATATTGTAAAGTTGGCTACATAAGGATAATTTACTGTGAAATAATTAACATTTTCTGATAAATGTTTTGCTGCCAGACAAAATTGCTTCAAAGTAATTTGGGCAAAGCGTGAAGTTAATTCAAGATCTGCATTTGGTCTGATCTGCATCAGTGGCTTAACAAAAAAACTCTTATATTAAGTTAAAATACAGACCAGGCATATTAAAAAAGAGCAGGTAGTCCTTTATGACGTGATGGAATCATATTCTGTTGCTGCAAAAGTCGCACATTGCAGCCAATGAGCCCGTTTACAATAAGTCAACCGAGTGTGATGAAAGGTATAAATATGCGCTCGTTAAATAGGGAGCATTTTGAGGAAGAAAAGACATTTACAGTTAAATCCCCGAACTGCGTCGAATAACTGCCTTTTAAAACGCAACAACGGTGAAAATAAACACGGTGTGAACAAACAGTTTCACCTGAAAGCTCCCAGCAAAGCAGCCGCACTTTACGACTAAAATACACATTTCCACCTCCTGAAACAGCTCGTTGCTTCTCCCTGTTCCGTAACAGCATCAGCAACAACCGGCCAGTGAAGGTCAGCGTTTCATCACTAAGAACAGCGGGAATGTAACGTGCGCTACCGGCAGGAAAGGACTTACGGTAAAACAAATAAAGACAGGACAAAAAAGGCGAAGCGCGAGCTGCTGAAAGGACCGACCTGCACAGCCCGCGGGGGGAGAAGCGCGGAAAGTGTCGTTCGGCCCGGGCGTTGATCCGGCGTGCTGCCTGTCACCACGTCTCCAGCGGGACTGGGTGTCGCGCGTGTCATCACCTCTGATCCTGCGCGAGGAAAAGGTTCCGCCCCTATTACGCAACAGAAGTGGTACGGTCCGAGAGGTGGGAGACTTAACGCGACTTGGGTTTAGAAGGTAGATGTCATACTTTTATTCATTATAATAATAACAATAATAATAATAAATGCATGTTCATGTTAATCAGTGGGAAAGAATCATTGGATGAGCATGTGACAGGAAATTTGTCCTCCTATTTGTTGTGGTTGTTGGTCACATCTGAGACCAAGTGATCCCACCATAACAACAACAAGGCCCAAAAAACATGTTTTGTCCATCAGGGCGTTCACCGTCCATAAATAACAATCTTTCCCATTTAGATAGTCAGAATAATTTAAAACACAACGAGCCTAAAATTATTGGGCTTTCCCAGAATTTATTTTTGTGGTGAGAGCATCAGCGTATTGGGCATATTCCGAGTAATTAGTATTTTTTTTTTGCTAAACGTCATAATGTATCTGCTTGACTGAAAGGTATGTTTAGGTATCATTTTCATTATTTTTATTTACTGTCACTTATACAATATGGGCGGTATTTCGATAAGCAAACACTAAACAGCACACCATCTCTTCACACAAAAAACACTTGAAATGAAAACCAGTATACTGTGTGAGTTCCCATTACATTAGAGCGGTTTGTGGTAACCTTTGGACCTTTGTTGCCCTCTGCTGGACATAAAGGGGAGTAACAGCGTGCAAACAGCAGCGTGATGACTGAAACCTTTTCAACAGTAGTTTTGATTGGTGTCACTTCAATGCCACCGCTTTTATCACCTAATTCCTACATGTAGATGCCATGGCAACGCATCCGATGAAATACTTTTATGAGGATTTTTGATCCCATGTGCCATGGACAGAGATTTTTTTATTCTACTTAGAATCTCGTCACCATTTAACCCAGCTCTTGTCCAAAAACAGCAGAATTATGAAGATGTCAAGTGAAAGTCATGGCCTCAGTGGACAGATCCTTCACAGCGGCACAAATGTTCTTTTTTTATTCAGCACCTCCACTCTCTCCCAGGCAATCTGTCATGCCGATGGGACCTTTGCATTGACACCTTCAAACAATCACAGATCCTCAAAATGAGCCATGGACACATAGACACTAGATGACTGTGAACATAAATCAGTAAAGGCCTTGATTCCATGAAAGCTTTACTTTATTCATGTCACTGATTTATTTACAGCAGTTTAGTTTAGACTCCCAAAACAAAAGGTTTTCCAAAGTGGTTCACACAATGATCATAAAGTCATCTTATTTATTAGAAACGATTGAACTGATTGGTTGTCAAGACTTCGTCTTTTATATTAAACTGATATCTAAATCATTAAATGCAGGGGATAGAAAAAAGGCACAACCACTTTCCATTGTGGTCCTCCCTCCTCCTAATTGCAGCTTACATTTTGTCACCGGGAATCTCATACTTCATCCTCTCCGCTGCCCCAACTGGGCAGTGCCAATCTGTACAGTGGCACAGCCACGCCACGCCAACACAACGTCCCCTGATGGGAGAACAGGTGTTGGACAGGGTCCAGTGGAGCAGAGCGGAGCGGGCTGCCGTGATGTATCAGATGAACTGGGCAGCGGCGTCTCCTCTGGCCCGAGGGAGGGGGACCCCGCCATTGATTAAGTGTGCTGTGTTGGATGTGTGCGTGCACAGAGGTTCTGTAAGGTCGGCAGCAGTACAACAATGAGCCACAGCAAAACTGATTGGGACCCAAAGGCCCAAAAGGGAGAGAGGCTAAACTGGGAATCTCTGAACAAAAAAAAGAAAAGGACACATTGGCTTGACGTTGTGGTCATATGAAACATTGAGGAGTCAAGGTTTTTGCTTTTGGCCATTTCATATTGAAGATGAATAAATTAATACATCTTTTCCATCAAGTCCAAAGGAGATCCTATTCCTCCATTCTTATCTATTAACGGTTAACTTTTAGTTCATCAGATCAAACAACTTTTTTTTTTTTTGGATTACATCAAAATATGTATTTAAATTTTAGGTGGGCTTAAAACCGTTCCCATGGCCCATTTTTGTTTCCTGACTCAGGCCTTAAGAAACTGGTTTATTGGGTTTTTGGGATCAATTTCTTAAGTCCCTTTACTGCTAATTTTAACGGCCAATATGACACTGGATATGATGATTTCTCAGTCGCTGTGGAGCCATATTGGCCCAGGCATGCTTGTACTTCCTCTTAATGGGTTGAATATAATATTTTATGTCCCGTTGCTATAGCCACGGTGCTTAACTTGTGATGTAAAAATAGTCAGGCCCATTCATTTTAGTATAAATACTTCACTTCGCTTCAAGACCCAGACTGAGCCCAGACCCAGACTGTATGTAAAACATGTCTATTTGAATGTGCCCCGGCAGAGGGAAAAGGTATTGCTACTTTACACATAATGACGGCCCAGGTCGTTTGGCTGAGAATAATGGTGGTTTCGCTGTAAAGCATATCACTCTCATTAGGTTTTTACACACTGGTCGTGCATAACTGGAGATGCACTTGTCTGGACACGCGCACACACTCACACACACACACACACACACACACACACACACACACAGACACACACACACACACACACACACACACACACACACACACACACACACACACACACATGCATATATTTACATACAGAGTGCACCCACACACAGACACACAAACACCGGCACACACCGACACCCACACACATATCCATCTCCAAAGTCATTAAATCCCTTTGAAAAGAGGCCTCATTTGAGGGAAGCAATAAAATTTTTAATCATTTTATTACCAAAAGAGTATTTAACAAGTGGGTAATGAAACGCCAAAGGCAGGTTAGCTGAGTTTAACCTTCATAGAGGAAGCCATGTATCACATGCTGCCCCGAGGCATGGTGGGACAGAAATGTCATCCTCCATTATCCACCATACCTGAAGTGTGGCGTTGCGCGGCTGGCTGGCAGGCAGGCAGGCGTCTCGCTCTGCAAGGCGAGGCTGACGGGAAATTAGGGGGAATTCAATTAATGGACGTTTTTTACGCACCAGGGAGAGGGCACAGCTGCACACACACACACACACACACACACACACACACACACACACACACACACACACACACACACACACACACACACACACACACACACACACACACCATAATGCGTGATGCACATCCAATGTAACAAATATAACACACTTGTAACTGCACGAAGGTCGACCTCAAAGCCTATCACATCTCACACTGTGAGGGGGCACTGGTGGGACGGGAGGGCAGCACATGTTCTTTCCCAACCGCTGTGCCTCAGAACGCAGTGTTGATTTGGCGAAACGTCATTTCTAGGAGACGGGGTTTGTCTCTTTCGTTAGCTTACTCTCCACACTTCCGCTATGTGTAACTCTCCCTCCCTCTGCCAGTTGAGTTGGTTCTGTTGAATCTCCGTCTCGCTCTTCCTCTCTCCTTAAGGTGAGGGTACAGCGGGGCCGCTACACTGCTTTCCTTCAGCAGGTCAATTAAGGGGACAATGAGGCAGAAGGGGACACTCTCAGTCTGCCACCATAAAAGAACCATACCTACTTACCTACTTACCTGCTCGACGATTGCTCGTATCGTCGACGTGCAAGTTTGACTGTGTGTGGATGTGAGAGGAGACAGAGGGAGGGAGAGCCAGGTAGAAAAGCAGAAGGGGAGGAGTTAAATCGTGTGCATGTTAAAAATAAATAAATGAAAAAGTGGTTTTGCCAGAAAAGCAATCGCCAAGTCCTTTGACACACAGGAATAATTTATGGCTGATAACAAAAACACTCTTTTTTTTTCAATAACAAGCTTCTGTGGTACTTGGAGGGACTGGCCCCCAAAGTTAATTGAAAAGTGTCCTGGCTCTCATTTGCATAAGAAACACATTTAAAGGTGAAAAATTATAAATAAATATGTAGCCACCTGTGAAATATGGCTTTTGGCCTGCTGGTCATTTATAACTTTGCCTTTAATTACGTGACAGGCTGGGGTTCTGCAGCTGTAATGAGAGGCTGGAGTGATGGAGAGGAGTGTGTGAGAGACAGAGGCTATAGGTCATTTAGTGTATGAACAGACAGACATACATGCAGACTCACACAGATGGACAGACACACACACACACACAGGTATAGAATGATGTTGTAAATGTACAGGCACAGATGGACGATCACACACACGTTTAAACACAGATACGCACACAAAATCTCAGTACGTCACAATAATAACTGTTAGGGTGGCTTGTTTATTCTTTCCGCAGTGAGCTCATGCAATAGAACAAGGAGGTGGGAGATTGTGAAGAGAAGTATTTGACGTGTGTGTGCTGTTAAAGTAGTTAGATTTCGTCTTTATGTCACACGCAAGTAAAATACATTTCTTCCTTTCTTTCTTTACTCAATTGAACATCAGTAAGAAATAAGTTGAACGTCAAAGGTAAAAAACATTTTGACACCCTGTCAATTCCCCTCCACAATCCTAGGAAGAAGTGAACCTTGATCAATATTTTGTATAAAATAAGTTATCATGGATCATTAATAAATCATCACTTTCCCTGTTTTTTTCAACTTACCGTTTTGGCTTCCTTCTTATTTTCAAATCTTGCAACACCTCCCTCATTTACTGCATTTTAAATTCACTTAAGAAAGCATCCAACTTCCCTGGATGTGTTATTTTCAGACACATCTTTCGAACAGACATCTGTAACGACATGGTAAAATGACCCACAGAGGAAGACGGGTAGGCGTCGTATGATCATCAGACAGTTAGACAAAAGCCTGGGTGGTGGATATGCGGCGTGTGGCACTTCTGTCCCCTCCTCCCTCCCTCCTTCCCTCCCTCCTTCCCTCCCTTCGTCTCTTTTATGCATAAAGAAAACAGCTTGCATTGCCCTGCAGGTACTAGCAGAGCGCTGAGCGCTTTCACTTTCACCTTCACACCTTCTCTGCGGTCACTCCCCGGTGGAGCTCGCGTTGCAGCAACGGCCCTTCCTGTTCTCTCTCTCTCTCTCTCTCTCACTCTCCTCATCTCCCTTTTTTTTAACCCCCTTTCTCCCCCTCCGAATAGCAGTAGGGATGGAGGGAAGGGGGGGAGGCCGGACCGGCTCGCTAAGTCCTATTATAAGTAGAAGAAGGCCGTATTTCACCATTTCACCCCCCAGAAATATTACAAGATAGACCTGCAAGCGGGGGCTAATCCCTGGGATGAAATTAGCAGTGGAGGGGTTAGCGGCAGGATGGAGGGATGATAGAAAGGGGGAGGGTGGGGGTGTTGGGGTAGCTGAGCCCAGCTAGAGGCAACTCGTCCACGGGGATAATTACAAGATGCTCCCGGGATCTGTCTGTCTGTCCGTCGGCTACGCCGGGCCGGCCTTTATTTTTGATGGCTCTATTTTCAACAACGGGGACGAGTTTTCTCCCTCGCTCAGAGTGTCTGTGTGTGTGTATGTGTGTGTGTGTGTGTTTGTGTGTGTTGCCCTTTCTTATTGTGTCTCTGGTGCCTCGGATACATAGTAAAAGCTATTAAAATTGAAATTGTTCTAGGGGCTTGTGAGCAAACAGGGGAGCGACACGACACACTCAACCCCCACGATAGACTGCGTAATAATGCGCGCGCGACGTGTGCACGTGGAAAATGACCCCTCTGGCACACCTGGTGTGAACGTTTTTATTTCAAGCTGCACATGGCTTTGTAGAAATATTATAATTTTAATATTATACCGCTGAAATTGTCATAAGTTTCATTACGACTTCAACATGATGTCTTATCCTTTAAAAGAAATGTTGCCAATTAACTTCAGAATCAGTTTCTACTTTTGTCTCCTTCCCCCCCACAAAAAAAATTATAATTATTTCCAAATTAAATATAATCAAGATTTATAGCAGAAAGAGTGAAAGATCATTTAATTGTAATTTGCCTAAATACGTAAGTGAGTGAGTCTCTCTGCGTGGTCAGTGGTGGGAGGTGAGCATGGCAGCAGAAAGCTTTGACCAGCACACTGACCCCTCTCTAGGGAATCAATGACTTTGAGAGGACTGGAACCCACACACACACACACACACACACACACACACACACACACACACACACACGCATGCACAAAATGAAGAACGGAATGGACAAACTCATTCATCACTTTAACAAATATAACATGCTATTGTGGGAGCTTGCAAAACAGAAGACAAAAGCTAAAGCAGGTGCACTTAGGCCAAAAGGTGCATTCATGTATGCGTGAACTGGCAACACACACACACACACACACACACGCACATGAGCACAAAATGTATATTCTCTTACATTTCAGTGCATTCCTCAAATTTGAAACAATACAACATTTTGTAACTTTTATCTAGTTTGTAATAAATATGAACTCATTCAAAATAAATGTGAGGCATAATCAGGCAAAGGCATAATCTTCAAATGTATCTGATTTGTTGCAACTTTACACTAGAGCCAATAGTATAATTTACAGAAATAGATTTTGGCTCGTTAGCGGAAAGCCTGAGATGTTTGGGCTGATATACTAGTAACATCATACAGTAATTTTCTTGTAAGACATACCTAATTTTTCTTCAATTTCACTGTTTTATTTTAAAAATGCTTCTAGGAGATTAGATATTTTTTATATTGAGGGCATAGCAGTTCGCACTAATCAAACATTTCAAACATTAATCACTATCCATCTTTCCTTGAGGTGCTGTTTGTCTTTTTCAAAAATGATCAAATGGGCGATGCAAAGAGATTTTTAGTTGCAGGTGAGTTAGACCTCACAGGACCTGTAGATGGCGCTCTATACCACCAGATGACACTGGACTTTGATGGAATGCGGACCAGTGCGCAGAAAGAATGTGTGCGTGTGTCTCTGTGTGAGAGCGATCGAGAGGGAGAGATAAGAAAATAGAGCACAAAGATGGAGAGAGAGAGAGAGTGTGTGTGTGTGTGTATGTGTGTGTGTGTGTGTGTGTGTGTGTGTGTGTGTGTGTGTGTGTGTGTGTGTGTGTGTGTGTGTGTGTGAGAGAGAGAGAAACAGAACGAAAGAAAGAGGGAGAAATGGGGAGCCAGAAAGAGGTGTACAGTACCTGGTGTAACAGAATAGTCTAATGACCGTCCTTCTTTGTCTTTGAGCCGGCAGACAGAGTCATCCAGCACATTCAGCACCAGAATAGCTACAGAACAACCAGGCATAAAGTGAAGTTGCAAACAAAAAGAGAGCACACTAGATCATTGAGACAGGCAGAACAACATTTTCCTTCTCATGGCCACGACCTCTCAAATAATACACAAATTCATAAATTCTCGGTGTATAAGTTTTAATTTTGAAAGGTGTTTTTTGCTCCTAAACTTCTTTTAAGTGTGTAAATGTAAAGGGACCATGCTGAAGATACAACAATACAGCAGGTTTTTACCTTAAATTACGTAAAAGGCCACGAGTGAAAAGACTTTCAACACAGGGAGGATTAAGTCGTGAAAATAAAGCTCAAGGTTAAACTGCAAGTGACACTGTTTGATATTTTCCTGATGACTTCCTTTTATTGAAACTTTATCAGCATATCATCCCCATTATGTTCATCACCATTTCCTCCACTTTTTAATTCTGAGTGAATTGTTTTACAGTAACTACTAGGACAGGACAGGTGGTGTGTTTGTCTTATGGTGTCATCACGTCTAGCGGTGTGATTAGTGAATCCAGTCATAGTCAGGTGAGTAATTGGCCTCTTGGTTGCAAGCAGCTGCGTCAAATTTAGTTAGAAGTAGTAACATTGAAATTATGCCGGTAAAAACATTTGCAGTGTTGCTCATCCTAAAAGCAATGTGATGTCTGTAGTTATTTAATTATTAGTCATTTCTAATGGCATGATAATGCATTTGATGTCTCGACAATCATTGCATTTTTCTCAAGAGCAATTACACATCAAATGGAATATTTCCTCTTTATAATAATGAACACATTGTGGATGAACATTTCAAAGCTGGTGACTGCCGCCGTCTACTTATGGGAGTCACACAAATATTGTATCATTTTTATCCTGCTGGTGAATGAGTATTTCTCAGAATACAATCGCTTTATTGTGGTGACAATGACATTCATCTGACTCGGATTGAAGACTAAATATACAGATATTTACAGAGTTGGCAAATTTAAATCGGTGACCAAACCATCATTCACAGCGCTGCAATTTTGACGACGACCTGCATGTTTCAGAAGCATACAGAGCCCGAATTCAGCGAATAAAACCATCTAAAAATAGATAGAAAAGAACAGAGCCTCATTTTTTCTTACCGCATCTGAATATTCATATAAAATAACATTAATAAAGTTAATCACTATATTTTTATTTTCCAGCTGACAGTGTCTTTAGTGAATTTGAATCAGATGATCAAACGTCTGGCTGATAATCCATACGGATGGTGAGAAAAGACATTCATATGCAGGAACGAATCACCATCAAACTCGCTTTCTTCCTAAATTTGTTTTGAATAAAATATACGTCTACTGAAAGGAAAGATTTGAGATACTTTGTCTTTCAAGAAGTTAGTCACCGATTCAAATTTGCCAGCTCTTTTGGGCCACATGGAGTCTTCTTGCCGACAGCGCAGTGGTTATTTAATAGCGTCCGCAGATGCATGGTTGCCTGAATATATCAAAAAGGTAACCTTGACAAAGACTCAGCCTTGCTGCATTGATGCTTTCTATATTTATTTTATTGAACATTTCTGTGATTTAGTCTTTGTGCTGTACCAATTTAGAAGAGAGAGAAGCAGGTGGGGTGTCATATATACTGGATGGTAAAATACAGTCTGCGTTTCCCTTCTCACTCTCTCTCTCTTAAAAACAAGAGCAATGTCCACATTATACTCCTGATAATTATAGAAAACCAGTTTAGATTGTTAGTATTTGTCATTACACTTTATTCAGTAATGATAATATAACAATTACAGCTGCTGTTATTACTGTTATGTTGCGTGTTTCCACTAAATACACTCTCAAAAGGTATTAGGACAATTTATTACTTGACAATTTATCTTTCATTCTTGTAGAGTAACTTATTTCATTTGCTGCCTCCAGGGAGGTCAGAAGGAAAGGTTAACTGTAAAATAGCACCCATGGGAACCTGAGAGACTACAGCTTCTTGCTCAAGGACAGCAGGGAAATTGCTTGCTTAAAAAATGAACACTAACACAAATGTGAAAACAGCAGAAACAAACACCACAAAGGCGATTGCTGCTTATGCAGTAAGTTTCTATTCATTATTTATTTTGGTGAAATTTTTTTCCTTCCTCAGCAGGTATCATGTATAAGTGATAAAAATTAGCAGGTCTTTTCTGCTCCAGAATGAGTGCTGTTACTGTTTATGGTCAAAAAGGTATTCATGTCATTCAATTAAAAAAGTGTTGGATTCCATATTTTATATGAAATTATTAAATATGTTTGGTTGTGAACCAAAAATATATTTTTAATCTCTGTTTATTCCCCTTGTTCAAACAGGCTTCTACTTGATCATCATCCCCTTCGTACCCCCTCAAGGTGTCTCTCATAAGGACGCGTACAGACACACACACACACACACACACACACACACACACACACACACACACACACACACACACACACACACACACACACACACACACACACACACACACACACACACACAAACATAGCACAGGCTCTTTAGCACTCACCATTTTACTATTCAGCATGTCCCACTCAGCAGTGTATGAACATAAAGAAAGCGCCCTTGAGAAAGACGCTCCAGTGTTGCGAGTCCACTTTATTTTTTCTTTCAAGTTTTCTGATTAGATTCTTTGCTCAACGCTGATTTGGTAAAACTACGAAGCGGTTCATAGGCTGCTCTTCTTACACGTGGACATGTATACATCCGCTTTTACTTCTATTGTAAAGATCTTAATTTATTTTAAATAGTATGTTAGTATGTTTATTATGAACTCTGCAATTGACTGTCAAATCCCATTATCTTTATTAATACAGTAATTTAAAAAGAAGTCTGCTTGATGACTTTTGTTGTGGTTAATACGTAATATTTCAAGGTTAAGACCCAATTAAAGTTACAGAAAATAAAACATAATTACATAATAATAAATGATATTACACCTCCTAATCCATAAGAGAATACCAGTCCTAGCATTGAATTTTTGTACCCTATTTTCACCACACATTAATTTAGATTATCTGGTTGTTTGGCAACGTTTTTTATTTGCTTTAAGTAATATTTTAGAAATGAATTTGTAAAAGGTTTGTTTTTGTTCTGTAATGTAAATTAATGTAAAGTGTCTTGGTATCTAGGACCCGTCTAAGAAATGAATACAGGCTTGTAGCCGCACGCGCTCCTCCTCTCTTTGCGCTGACTTTGTTGTGTGGGTAATAGTTCCTAATGGTTACAACTAATGAATTGATCAGCCTCAGGGAGGTATATATAAACCTATTAGCTTTAATAAAGTCTGAAGGTATAAAATTACTCTCTGAGGTGTTTTACTATACACTTAGTACCTTCCCCAACCTAATAATACCAGCTTCTTTTCCAAGTACATCGTTGCACACTTTGATTGCATTCTGGTGTCCGTCTGCACAATTATTTTCAATTTAAGCACTTAGAGGACAGAAGAGAGAGAAACCCAGAGAGAGAGCGCGAGAGAGAGAGAGAGAGAGAGAGAGAGAGAGAGGAAAATAGAGGGGTGTGTGGTGGCTTTAAGATGCGCGTAACCTTAGAGTCAACTAGGATATGGAGAGAGACGGCGGCAGGACGAGATTGGAAACAAAAGGAATTAAATGGAGAATAACAAAGAACGAAGAGCCGATGAAGAGCAAACATGGACATGGAGAGATGGACAAAAAGTGAGAGACGAGTGTATATGAATTCCCTCCAGTTAGCTGAGTGTGCGTGTGTGTGCTCATTTGGCTTCCTCCTAATCCCTGATTTAATTTTCAGCCTTTAAACATGACGAATTACAATCCTGTCCTCACCTAATGCTTTTAACACATCCCTATAAGAGGCCTTAATCAGGTGAGATGGGCGCCAATGCTGCTGGCTATACACACACACACACACACACACACACAGGCTGATTAGCCTAGCCACGGTGTTAGCCACCATGGATAAGCCACCAGGTGGATAATGTGCTGCTTTAGCGCCTTAATTATGCCATAATCTGTTCAGCGCCTCAACCCCCTGCACAGAAGGACAGAGAGAGAGCGGGCGGGGAGGTGGAGGTGTGGGTTGGTGGGAGGTAAGGGGGACTGAAAGACAGGACAGGAGAAGAGTGGGTTGAGGGAGAGGGGGAGAGAGGGAGTCGGTAGAAGGAGAGGAAAAAAAGCCTGGGGGCACTCTCCTCTCAACCTATACCCACCCCCCCCTCCCCCGTCTCATCACTAAACTATCTCAGTTCCAAATGTATTCCACCTGCTTCTTTTTCCTTTCCCTACATGTTTCCTTTCTTCCTAAATTACATCACACCCCCCCCAGACACTCCTTTGAGCTTGTTTAGTCGCTTAACACACCTCAACTTTCAAGTCTCCGGCCCCTCTCCTTCTCCTTCTGTTTCCTCTGCGTCTTGAAGCCCTGCTGTATCACATGTCACCCTCCCTCTCCGCTCGCTTTTCATCCCTCCGGTGCCTCACCTCCACCTGCCGTTCCCCCTCCGTCCACCCCTCCTTTAGTTGCTGTGTGTCTCGGGTCCTTCTGTACCGTGTATACCTGTCACTGTGCGTGGCCCTTTGACAAATCACGTGAAGGGCAGACTGAGTTTTGTAGGACGAGACAAAGCTTAAACATATGGCTGCCGTGTCCCCGGGTGCTCCGCTGTGTGCTATAGCACAGTCCCCGGGAGTCCTTATATAAAACATTAGCTACCTGTCTGTCTACCAGGCCGGCAGCCTCTTTCTGTGTGTTCGTCTGGCCTGATATTTCTCTCCGTCGGTGTGTTGGAGATGCACAACTGCGAGCATTATAACTGTTTTTGTTGAATCTTATTTTACGGTGACCAAGTGTGCTGTTTGGTTCGGGGCCCTCGCGGATTCATAAACATTTTAAATGCAACTGCACTTTAAATATAGGGCTTTTTTCCCGCTATAGAAGGGGTGTCAAACTCATTTCAGGTCCGTGCCAGAAACTGCCCACTTAATTCTCACAATAACAAAGTCATCCGCCGGGCAGCCAAGACTCCGGCAGCGTGGCCGGATTTGGCCCCCGGGCCGCACGGTTGACATATGTGCGCTATAGTATAGTAATCACGTGTATTGCTTCTTTAATGGTAGTTTTAAGAACTGCCTGCATGGTTACTTTTCTTTTTTGAAGTTCACACACACAAGCATATCACATCAGTGGCTCCTGCTAATGAAGCTTGAGTGAGATATGTGTGTTTGCTCAGTGTGCTTAATGTCAATAAGTGCCCCACCTAATGACAATCAGCCACTGCACCTCGATTTCTGTCTGTTTTTTTGAGTCTTTCTTTTCTCGGAGAACATCAGTACAACACGACAGGGTAGGAAGTGAAGCTAAACCAGGGACACGAGAGGCAGGAAACTACAAAATAAAACAGGAAACAAACCCAAACCGTGACTGTGCGTTCTGCAGAAGCAGTAGTTTGAGGAGTTTCTAGTGATGTTTTTACGCTACAAGCGACGCAGCAACGCGCTGCAGGACATTTTCTGTGAAAGCTATAAACAGACGTTCAGAGTGAAGAGCTACAAATCAAAGTCTAGCAGAGCTAACAGTGCATGTACAGTAATACGGTACCTATGAAAGTGAGACTAACACACAACTAAACAAGGATTATCATGAATCTCGTGGTATTGGACAAACTCCACTCGTAGTCCCCTGATGCTCAAAGAAAAAGACACAAATCTTGGTTTTCTTGGGAGCGCAGACTTGAGACCTACTTTTGACTAATGAACACTGGAAGGCCTGGTAAAGTAAGACAACTGAGAATAGAAAATAATTCTTAATATGAATTGCTTATTTTTGTTTTGATTAAAGTCATATAATGACAAATTACACTTTTAATCACACTGTTGAGTACAAAAGACAAGTTACATTTTCTGTATATTTACACAGGACTGTGACTTTCCATAAGAACATTGGTAAAACTGTAAGACAAAGATAGACATAGTGACAGATACAGACAGATACTGTAGGGTGATGGAGACATTATGAAAGGTAGGCAGCAGAAAAAGGACAGATTGAGAGAGAGAGACAGTGAGTTTGTCCTACAAAGTTTTAGAAGTTCTTTGCTGTTTGCAACTTTACCTGTATTTGCTGTCATGCAGAATAATTTTGGGCTTTGCTCGTCTCCGGGGCATTGGCCTCAGGGGCAGACCCCCACGGGGGACAGGTGTCAGGCAGGTATGTATGTGGGTGTGAGAGAGAATGTTTTTGTGTGTGTGTGTGTGTGTGTGTGTGTGTGTCAGTGAGTAATGGCGCTATCAACTGGCCTCCACGATCCATCATGCGCGTCCC
Source organism: Gasterosteus aculeatus (assembly GCF_964276395.1). Classification (NCBI taxonomy): domain Eukaryota; kingdom Metazoa; phylum Chordata; class Actinopteri; order Perciformes; family Gasterosteidae; genus Gasterosteus; species Gasterosteus aculeatus. The sequence continues at coordinate 15,997,191 of NC_135700.1, read as the reverse complement.
TGGCCTCGCACCTCTAGGGCCGCAGCACATGCACACACGCAGATTTAAAAGAGCGCACACACACACACACACACACACACACACACACAGTGTGCACATGAAGACACACCTATACATGCAGATGTACTTCAAGATTAAAAAAACCCAAACAAACCAAGGAGTTCTTGCAGCCATCAGTAAACACTACGTCCGCTCAATGGGAAGTTTCTCACATTAAATTTTAAGGGTTAAACGTGACACCAGAGTTGAGAGGAGGTTTTGTGACGGGTGTAGGTGAAATTACAGCACTCGGATACACGACTGGCTGCACAAAAACAGAGTACGGTTTATTTCGACGCACAAAAAAGGTAAAAGGACAAAACAGGTTCTTCCTCTTTTCAGGGTGCGGTTCAATAGGTCCCCCCGGGTGGTTCTGCCGTCAGTCTCCTTACTGTAGGAAGCACAGAAAACAACAGGGATTAACAGACACGGCAACACGAGCCCCGGCGTGAGGCCAGCCCCTACTCACGTCTAGCTCCCCGTGCTGTTGGAATGGTTGGTCCTTTATAGTGTGGTCAACCTTCATCAGCCTTCATCATGAGCTGCACCCGGGCCACTCGTTGCCTCCAGAGGGGGCGGGGCGTTTCCCCTTTTGGTCACCCGACCTCTTGCTCGTCGGTGCCCCTGCCCTTGGTGCTGATCTCTGCGCCTGTGCAGTCTCCTGAGGCGCTGTCCAGGGTGCTGCGCCCGTGGGTTGCCACAGTTTCAAAATTGTTTTACAAAAGTTTGTTGGCTTTATGCTTTTCCCTGCAGCGTATAAAGCTGATGCAAAAAACTGCATCAGCATCAACACAGGGCAAACATTTCAAAGGGCGGTCTAATAATCTGAGACACATGCTGCGTGCGTCAAAGAACATGCTGATACAGATTGAAGCAACACTAATCTCTACACGGTTTATTGTTTGGTTAGTTTAGCCAGTTTGAAAAAGGCCGTTTTATATTCTTACTTTACTTTACTATGCATCCCCCTCCACTTCCTGCTATTTCTCAGCTCATTTATTTTTGTGTCTCTTTTGTCTTCCTTCTCTTTTTCTCTCGTTGTACGACGTCCTCCTTCATTTAGCAGAAAATCTTTCTGAACAAATTGCTCTGTTCAGTTATTATCTCAACGGGGGAGGGTGGTATTATAATTAACAAAACAATAAAAGTTTATTAATGAACATTAAAATGCAAAATGGCAGGAAGAGAAGACGGTGGGTGCTATCAATCAAAGAGAAGAAACTCCCTCGCTTTTTGAGTCTTAATTAGCCGTCCGCTCATTAACGGCATAAGTGTGTGTGTGTGTGTGTGTGTGTGTGTGTGTGTGTGGGTGTGGGTGCAGGGGGAGGTTACAAAAGGACTTTAATTGATCAGTGGCCCCTGAATGGGCTATTAGCAAGTCGGACACAGAGAAAAATAATTTATAGAACCGTATCAGTTTTATATTTTATCTACTAATTATGAGTGCCGAGGAGAGAAGTCTTCACTTGGTTGAAGGCTCTGATCCGATTGGCCCTGAGGCAGTAAGACCACTAACCTACAGACAGTCACCACGGCAGCAATACTAAGGCATTAGGTGTCTTGCTAAAGGTGTATCTAAGTTATGGTTAAGGCGTGATTTTACACACTAACACAACAAATTTTTGGGTTGTATTATTGCTTGCATTACGAGACCCTAAAAAAGGGGTCTTTAAGTCATTCTCAACATCTCAAAACAGATCTTAAATACAATATTTGTGCTGGATATCACAAGCATTTCATGCACCCAAACCAGTAAGACAACAGATGTTTAACAGCATACTTTGAACCACTCAGAAGTTGCCTCCTTCTCTCCTGCATTACCCCTCTCCCCTTCACACACACACATTATTAGACGAACACAAACTCAGCTATAAATATACATAACCCAGCTCGATTTATAACGGTTAGCATGAACCTGTGCCCCCTCTAAGGGAGGAACTAAGAGAGTTCAAATTGTGGCCTGATTTCGCTCCCTCCGCTGTGCTCTCAGAAAGTAGAGCGCACCAAGAGGAACACGTGCTCTGCTTTCAGAACAGACTGTTTCTCATTGCCAGTAAATTCCATTGAAGCTGCTTATCAGAGTATAGAAAAGCTTCAGAAATGTGCCCGTCCATGTATTGGATTATCTAATGCTGGATGCTGCTAGAAAAACCTTACTGAGCAGCCTCCACACTACGTATTTTAAATAACTATTCAACTATTAAGAGTTTTGCAGCTGAAAGTTTTCAGGCTGCACACGTCTCCAGTGCTTCTTGAAAACTGACAAGAAGCGATTTCCAGGAAACAAAAACAAAATCCCGGTTTCTGATTAATGTTCCTAAGCATCAAAACGTGGTTGAAGGAAGGGGGTAAAAAATGGAATCACTGGAGGCGTAAAACGTTCCAGACCTCTCAATGTCACAACTTTCCAGGCACAAAGCTTTGGTTTAGAGCTCGACTGCGTTTGAGGATTTACAAGCTTAAAGTTATAAAAAATCTGCCTGCAGAACTTTAATTTTTCATTTCAACACGCACATAGACGCACACTTACACACACACAGAGGTAATCTCTGTCAGTGTGTGAGAGGAGAGCAGACCTGATGGAAGAGAACAGGAGTAAATTGGACGCTGAGTGTTTGATAACTCCATTTTTACCTCTTGCATTTCTGCAATACCCCCCCCCCCCCTCCCGCTCCTCCCCCGTCCCCTCCTCCAGGTGATTCTGTGACATTCTGCACTTCTTTCCAGATGTCCCTTGGTTCAAAGAACGATTACTTTTAAACATCAAAATAAATATAAAGAGTGAAACAGAGGGGGGATGTGGGGAACAGAAAACCAAAGCAGAGACTGGGATACGCAGTGTGTGTGAATATAGTATGTGTATGTGAGGGGGGAGTCGGGGGGAGGAGGGGGGGGGGGGGTTGAATTGGCCCGGTGGAGTCTCAGCAGCTCGATGGCTCTATTCTATTTTTGACTCTTTTTTTTTTACCAGACCCACAGGCTTTTCCCACAGAGCTGCCACTATACATACAGTACTACCTACTCTGTACATGTGTGTCCGTGCCTGTGTGTGTGTGTCTGTGTGTGCACGACTTTGACCTGTCCTTGACAAGAAGTGGCCTCCATTGAAACTGCCGGGAGAAAAAAAACGGAAAAAAAGAGAGAAAGAGAAATATCAGAAAAGAGGAAGAGGGATGGAAAGAAAGAAAGAAAGAAAGAAAGAAACTTGCCCCCCCCGCTTTTTCTTTTATTCATTTTTCAGGCTAATAAAGATAATTGCGGACGTCTAAGTGAAAAGGGTAAAAAATATATATATATAGAACCCAAATCGTGAATCGTGAATGAATATTTAGTCTAGATCAGTATATATATACCAACAAGGATTTGGATACTTTGGATAGTTTGGATACTGAAACTGAGGATCAACAGGTCTTTTGTATCAATAAACAAACTTTACAATAAAATAGAAAATACAAATAACCCTTTTTTCTCCAATGTCACCTCCTAATCCAGTCAGTTCAAACGATGTTGGAATGAAGGAGTGACATCGTGCATGTGTGCTGAGGCTGCTCGAACGTTTCATATCTGCTTCGTCATTTAGGCTAGTTGACTTCCAACTTTATAAAAAAAGTACAGGGACAATAAGTAAAAGGTATTTTCTGTCTCTCTGTAATTTTATGTTGGCACTCGCAAGCCAGTAATCCAGATTTTTCCTCCACTTCCTTTTATCAGTGTGGAGTTAATAAGAGTCTGCAGTGTAATATGTCCCTGTCTCATTCCACTGCTGTGCGCCCTGCTTGACTGCACGGTAATATAATTGTTTCATGGACACATGCTTGCAAACAGTCACATACTGTAAATACAAAGCCATGTACACATACACAACATGCCTTAACCCAAACGCACAGTCAGAGCCGGTCCCTTTGATGAGAATATGTCAGGACACATGAATGTGATTAGATTATTTCTACAAGCCTGCTTGTGATGACAAACGCCAACACTGACTGCAAGGGAAGCTCATGACACAGCGCGTTGCTCTGAACGGGAGCATTTTTGCTCTGTGTTGACATCATACTTCAAAAAGCATAGTCAGAGAGATTGAGATTAGAGAATGCTAAAGGAAAGAGGTAAGAAGGTGAAAATGAAAAAAAAAGAGCAAGAAAATCTGATGCACAACAGCATGAGTTTGCATATGTACAGTCTGCTCGTATATCAATGTATGTGTGTGTGTGCTTGTATCTCATAACAAACCAACAGGCCAGTTTTTAAGGTAAATTAATTAATAGTTTCTTCTAACTGACTAAAAAGACCTTTTAGTCAAACAATTATTCACGTTGGACCTAGCACTCTACTAGGGGGGAGACATTAAATGTTTGTGTGTGTGTGTGTGTGTGTGTGTGTCTGCGCATTTCATTCAGCGCTGACACACACGCGTATGTATTTGTGTGTGAATGGATTCCTTTAGTAATTTGGCAGCCATTACAAGTGCACTGCAGATGTCTTTTTAAGTTGTTGGGGGTAATTACTGTTTGTATGAGCGTGTATCAACCCCCCAGTGGCAGCATGCTTTGTGAGCGTCTGTGTGTGTGTGTGTGTGCGCTCCAAGCCTAAGGGATTTTTTTCTCAAGTTGAAAATCAACGGTCTATCTTCATAGCCTAATACTTCAGCCTGCTGTAGTATTGGTAATATATTGGTAATATTCGTTATTTATTTAATAAACTAGTATCTCTGTGTATATGTGTGTGTGCGTGTAGAAAATAAACGTCTCATCTAATTCAGGTATTGATGTGCTTCAACCTTGACGCCTTCTTCACATCACACACACACACACACGCACACACTCACATATACATGCCTACAGTATAACTGACTGGAGCTAAGCTACGTGTAATGGAACTCAATTCATTGGGAAGCAGCACTGAGAATAGACCACTCATTCCTTGTCCTGAGGTCACACACACACACACACACACACACACACACACACACACACACACACACACAGACTCAACACCTGCCTGCTGCAGGTGGCAGCTGGCACACATCGTGTCTACCTTCATTCCGAATCATGGCAGCAGATGCTTTTCCGTTGGCGGTGTGTGGCACAATAAGAGCAGCTCGACGGCTGGGGGCTTCATTTCCAGTCCTTCCACCTGTGGTAATATCAGATTTTACTGTCTTTATGCACTAAATGCCAAACTAAATGCAATTCCTGTAGATTTCTGCAAAAATATAATCCTAAAAGAAAGTCAGACACTAGTAGTGAATATACCTTGGTCCAGATACGTCTACATCAATTCCAAAAAACGAATTACTTTTACAATTTACATTACAAAAAAAATATGACTTGACAAATTGTATCAAAAACATATTTTCAAATTAAGGATCTTGACAAAATACTTTTTAAATCATATGCTGGCAATTAGTGGGATCTTCCATATTGCTACAATGTAGCAAATAAGTAATAATAATATAATGAAATTGAAAAAAGAGCAAACTTAAGGTGTTAAGAGAAGCAATGCTTTGTATGTGTGTGTCCGTGCTGCTCGTCAGAGACGGCTTCATACATGACGTCTGCTCAAAAGAACATCTCTGATCTCATTTGCAACAGAAGTGACAAGTGTTGTTCTGTGCGTGTGTGTGTGAGCAGAGTGCCAGTCAGGGTGAGGACCGTCATCATACTCATCACTGATGACCTGTCTACTCCACACGTGTGTGTGTGTGTGTGTGTCTGTCTGTAAAAAGGGGTGGGGGGAGTCTTAAAATGTCACATGGCACTTGCCCTGCAGCTCCATCATTGACCTGATGGTAACCTCTCACACACACACACACACACACACTCTGGCTCTCCCTTTTCAGTAAATGCTGTACATAAATGTACATAGTAAATAACTTTCCCACATTAAATACGTTAAGGCCTTATCACTGACAGGTGAGTGAGGAGTTTAGTGTTAACACTTAGTGACAAGTGATTACTAGTGATTTGGCAGTTAATGTTACATCATCGACACAGGTTTTAACGAGTATTGACGTTATAAGGGTAGCAGTTGGCTAATTGATCAACCACTTCCTTAATGCTGACAGCATTAACAACCAACTCCATCAGGAGGCTCTTAACATCAACACACACAGAACACACATACACAAAGCAAGCAGCATGTGCACATGCACTAATATATTGTGGCTGTACTTTTTCAATACTTTATGAAATATGTTTTCCGTATATTTTCCCTCACTCTCGTCTCTCTCTAAGATGCCAGCTGTAATGGCAGTGCCAGGCAGGTGATGGTGATGCCAAGCTGGAATGACACGCACCCACACACACAAGCATACAGAAACGTATCCCTACGGACGCTCTTAATTAGACTCCACCCGTCCCCCATGGTCCCTGTGGCAGGCGAGACAAAGGCACGCTCACTCGTTTGGACGTGTAAGTGTCTGTGTGTGTGTGTATTGTGTGGTTGTGTCTGAGGGGCCTATCTTTAGCAGATGCTCATACCTCTCCCGTCTCTCTGTGTGCGGAGCAGTGGTGCTATCATTAAAGTGTCATTGGGAAGTGGCACCACTTAATTTTAGCTTCTCTCACTGGGGGCACTGAGGGAGACGCTGGAGACTGAGTATATTGAGGGGAAGGTGGAGGCAGAAATGGAGACGGAGAGTGACGCTATGGAAAGATACAAAGGTGTAGGATGGAAGGGATTTCGAGGGGAAGCGCCGAAAGGTTTTAAAAGATCCGTAGTACAAAAACATAGCGTATCCACGTTGCACTGCGTCTTGACAAACCGGACAAAAGAAGAAAAATTACACCCAACATTCGTGTTGCTTTTCTTCACAAGTTGAAAAAAGTTAATTGTATTTAATGAAGCAACACGTCCCCTTGGTTAACCCTGGAGACCATTCTGCAGGTGCTAAAAAGTGAAATCTCCTCTTAAAAATCCAAAAGGCGTAACGAACTGTCAATCCTGCATAAAACAAGATGCACGCTACTGATTTCAGTTTCTACAATTTATGTTAAAGAAGAAGGGGCCGTACAAACACAAAAGTGCAAAAAAGTAAAAACTACAGAGAGCAGGGAGTACATTACACCCCTCTCAGCAATTTCCCAAACAACTGATTGCCCTGAGATGAATTACATGAGACACACACACACACACACACACACACACACACACACACACACACACACACACACACACACACACACACACACACACACAGCATCCTGGTGGCGTCAGGCTCAGTAATGAATCCATGTCTCAGGGACGTCAGGTGACAAGCAACACTTCCTATGGAGAACCCAAAATAACCAGCTGGTCGAGTCTTTGAAAAAGAGACGACAGCGAGAAAGTCAGAGACACCGTTTACCTGTAGAGTGAAAGAGATGAGTTCATTTTAATCCATAAGAAAAAGTAAAAAATATTCTAAATGCAGAAGCACTTTATATATTAATATGCAAAGGACATTTTTATTGGGTCTTCCTGACTTTGGTCTTTGATTAATTGACCTTGACCCCACACTTCCCTCTGTCTCCCCAATTTGTCAGTGAAATGTTCACACGTTGTCGTTGTGTTAAAAAGCAGGTATAGACTTGCTAATGCTGCCCCCATCCATCCACCCTCCGCTGCTATCTGCTATTTAGATTTTGTCCGGGAGGCTAATGTGCTTTCATAAGGCAGTTGCCAACACATACAGAACATTCTTCCACAGTTTCCACAAACTGTTGTTTGACTGGAGGGACTTTTAAAAGTCTTTCTTTTGACTCCCTGTTGTCACACAATCTTCTCTTTCTCACCCTGCCATTCTCAGTCTGCCATCACGTTTCACGCTTCCAACTACATTCAAGGTCTTTCTGTTTTCTTTATTGCTTGATCGTTTTGTAAAGTTTTAGGAATTAATCTGAATGAATGGTTGCATTTAGCTAGAGAAGCAAGAAAGGAGAAGCTCGCCCCGCAATAATAAAGTCCACAGGAATTTAGAAATATGTGTCATACTTTTGGAGAGTTCTCACAAGGTTGGTTGATATGCTGAACGGAATTTGGGAGAACAAATGGAACACAAATTGTAATGAGATGGTTCCTAAATAGCTGGAAGAAGAGTTTGTTTTTTGACTGCTACAAAAGCAATATCTGCATTTGTGCTTGTCTGTTAATATCAGAATCTCCGATGCTATTATGCGTACAATGCATGTGTTTAAGTCCCTTTCCCAGCTACAATGCCCTTCCTTCTTATTTTACTCTGCACTTCCCACAGCCTCATCTCCCTCACCTCTCCCTGCAGCAACCCACTGCTCCCTCCACCTCCACTCTCTCCTTGTTTGACACTCACTGTCGTACCGTTTTGGCATCTGCTCCCTGAACCACCTCCCACATGTCTCCTTACCTTCTTCCACCCATTACAACTCCATGTAGTCGCGTACTCACTTTACATCTCTGTCCTTCTCCCTTTTTTTAATCTCTGTCTGCACGCTGTGTCTGCGTCTCGTCTCGTGCCATGTGGTGTACTCGATAGGGCAGCTGACTCCAAAGTCCTCGTATGAATCTCTGTGGGTTGCTGGCTGCGGTTTGAATGGAGCCCTTTCAGTTTTGGGACCCCTGCTGTCTTTTAGCCCTTTCTTCTCTCAGAATACGACCCTTCTTTAACCCTCTGTTGCCTGTCTTTGCAATACAGATGTGTCTGCTATTGTCTGTGGGCACTATGAAAGTAGTCCCACAATCATAGACTAAATCATATAGACTAAATAGAATAAATGTATACCTTTTGAAGTTGTGTCATTCGACATCGTAACAATCTTGTTTTTTTCGTCCCCAGAAGGGACATGGGTGGATTATTGTCTGGTTTATTTTAAATCAGAACTGTCAGGGTTGAGGGTGGAAGGCAGGACTCAGACGCAGAGTTCAACAGGAAACACAAAGGACTTTAATAGTCAATGGTCAAAACACAGGAACCGGGAGGAAAAGCAGCAGGCAACATGTGTGACAAAGACAATGACGCGACAAGTGACACGGGAGACACACTGCTTAAATACACAAGGGAGGTGCAGGTGATTGGACACAGGTGGAAACTATTAGACGATCACAGGGGATGACGGGACAAGGCAGGAAGTGAAGTTACCCGGAGACACGAGTGGCAGAAAACTACAAAATACAACAGGAAGTGAAACCACACCGTGACAGTACCCCCCCCTCAAGGACCGACTTCCAGGCGGCTCACACTAGAGCAAAACAAGGGGTGGGGGGGCAGGGAAACCAGAGACGTTGGTCGGACCACCCGGGAAACTCTGGCGGGCGGCCCGACGGGAGGCCAGACGAGCGGGGAGCCTCTGGGGGTCGGCCCGGCGGGCGGTCCCCAAGCCGGCTCCGGAGCGGCGACTGCAGGGCACGGAACGTCTCTAGAATGGCGGGCTCGGAGACACGGGAAACCTCCGGGGTCGGCGGCGGCAGCTCGGGGACACGGAACACCTCCGCGGTTGTCGGCGGCGGCAGCTCTGGGACACGGAACACCTCCGCGGTTGTCGCCGTCGGCTCGGGGACACGGAACACCTCCGCGGTTGTCGCCGTCGGCTCGGGGACACGGAACACCTCCGCGGTTGTCGCCGTCGGCTCGGGGACACGGAACACCTCCGCGGTTGTCGCCGTCGGCTCGGGGACACGGAACACCTCCGTAGTCGGCTCCAGCTCGGGGACAGGGAACACCTCCGTAGTCGGCTCCAGCTCGGGGACACGGAACACCTCCGTAGTCTGCTCCAGCTCGGGGACACGGAACACCTCCGCAGTCGGCGGCGGCTCAGCCCCCCCCATAACCCACCCCGTAGCCCCCCCCTCAAGGGCCGGATCCCAGACGGCCCTCAAATCACCAACGGGAGGGTGGGAGAGGACCATGGGATGGGAGGGAGGGAGCCTGAGTCTCGGAGCGGGGACTGGCCGAGTCGGGGGCATGGAGCGTGGGGCCGGTACTGGTCGGGTCGGGGGCATGGAGCGTGGGGCCGGAACTGGTCGGGTCGGGGGCATGGAGCGTGGGGCCGGAACTGGTCGGGTCGGGGGCATGGAGCGTGGGGCCGGAACTGGTCGGGTCGGGGGCATGGAGCGTGGGGCCGGAACTGGTCGGGTCGGGGGCATGGAGCGTGGGGCCGGAACTGGTCGGGTCGGGGGCATGGAGCGTGGGGCCGGAACTGGTCGGGTCGGGGGCATGGAGCGTGGCGCCGGAACTGGTCGGGTCGGGGGCATGGAACGTGGCGCCGGAACTGGTCGGGTCGGGGGCATGGAACGTGGTGCTGGTACCGGGGGCATGGATCGTGGCGCTGGCTCGGGGGTCGGGGACATGGATCGTGGCACTGGCTCGGGGGTCGGGGGCATGGATCGTGGCACTGGCTCGGGGGTCGGGGGCATGGATCGTGGCACTGGCTCGGGGGTCGGGGGCATGGATCGTGGCACTGGCTCAGGGGTCATGGGCTTGGGTCGGGAGGCCGGGACGGGAATCTGCTGCGGCCCAGCGCGGGACATCTTGCGCTGCGACCGAGCGGGGTCGGAACGTCGCTGCGGTCCAGCGCTGGACATTGTGCGCTGCGACCGAGCGGGGTCGGGAAGTCGCTGCGGCCCAGCGCTGGACATTGTGCGCTGCGGCCGAGCGTGGGGAGCATAGGTGGCCTGTAGTCGGACCGCAAGGTCCATTACCCGCTCCCAGTGTGAATCGCCGCCAGACGACCACGAAATGGTCTCCTCCTCTGGGGACCATGTGGGGGGCGGCGGATGGTGACCCAGATGCCTACTGAGGGCTCCAGATGGGGAGACGGAGTAGTACAAGTACCCAGCTGGAACCCCCGGGAGGACCGTTCCCCCACTACGGGCAGCCCGCTGGAGACTCCGTGGACCGCCCATTGCCAGACGGGTTCCCCTGAACTCGTCCAAGGGAAAAAACTCCGCTGAGTCCTTTTTTGGTCGCGTCATTCTGTCAGGGTTGAGGGTGGAAGGCAGGACTCAGACGCAGAGTTCAACAGGAAACACAAAGGACTTTAATAGTCAATGGTCAAAACACAGGAACCGGGAGGAAAAGCAGCAGGCAACATGTGTGACAAAGACAATGACGCGACAAGTGACACAGGAGACACACTGCTTAAATACACAAGGGAGGTGCAGGTGATTGGACACAGGTGGAAACTATTAGACGATCACAGGGGATGACGGGACAAGGCAGGAAGTGAAGTTACCCGGAGACACGAGTGGCAGAAAACTACAAAATACAACAGGAAGTGAAACCACACCGTGACAAGAACACTAGAAAAATAGAAACTAGCAATTGAGACCATCACATTTTTTTATTATATCCGCAGAGGGAATAAACAGAATGAGACGTCATGTAATTTTCTAGAATCCCCTCCAGGCCATTAAAAAAAATACGAGTTTGCCGAACTTTTTAGACCCTGAGCTTGCCGCTTGGTTACTTGTTACTTACTTGTTTCTTCCTGGCATTTTGGTTTGAAGGACTTTTCATTCTACTTTTCATAAAGGTTTGATCAGGTCTCAGCGTCGCAGGGCGGCTTTCAGAATAGTGACCATAGCAGTAATGACTTAAGGGAAGTGTAATGTAATGAGTCTTTAGTCGGTGTTTGACAGCCATATGTGTGCATTCGGACTAGTAATTAATAGCCCAACGTGTTTTCATTGTTCTCAGAGCAAACCAGCATTTAATCACAGATGACGATTTGTCATGGCTGCAACATCTGTCCCATTCCAGTATAACTGCACTCTACATGCTGGGTGCGAGTGTATGTGTGTGTTAGTGAGTTACAAAGGAGGATACACTCATAAGGTGTGTGTTATGACTGGATGACAATAGTCGGTCATGAGAGGAGATAAAGGAGAATACATTGCTGGGGGAAAAAAAGCAGGTGAAAAGGTCTAAGAAATAAGCAAATAGAATGAATGAAAATAAGATTGGAAATGGAAAAGTAAAACAGTAGTGACAAAAAAAACAACTGAAGCCAAGCGGAGGGGTGACAGGAGTTGAGTGGGGACCTGAAGGAGGGATGAGAGAGGAGAGGATGAGGAGGAAAGAGGAGTGAGGCCCTCTTCATTTAATGCTCCAGTGGAGAAGAACGTAGAGCTCTCTAATGGCGCTGCCGTGGTAATAACAATAAAAACCACGAGAACAAGAGAAAGAAGAGAGACGGAGAAAGAGAGACAAAAAGAGAAAGGTTAGGAGGGGGAAACATAAAGCATGATTGTTTTCTTTCCACATTTCCATATTTTCCCGTCTAGCTCCCCCTCTCTTTCCTTCTCTGCACCCTCCATCCAACACACACAGACACACACACACACTCTTTCCCTCTCTTCCTCTTTCCTGTCTTTCCGCTGTTGGCGCTGTGTGTCCTTGCTCTATGCTTTGTTAGGCAGGGCAGCGGCGCTGCTGTAGTTGCTGTGTCAGGGCTTTCTATTGGTGGTGATTAATGTATGGAGATGGACTGATCGTCACCAGCAAGCCACCACATTCTGACTGCGGGCCCCGTGAAGGTGCACACAGGGGGTAGGGGACACGCGAGCCAGCCTTTACATGGGTGTCAAGCAGAACTGAATTGTAAATGCTGGTTGAATTTGGTAACGCACCAGACATATACGAACGAATACGAATCAAAAAGTGCATTTCATCCGTTAAAGGAAAATTTTAAAATACAATTTTCTCGTAAAGGTGAGAAATGATTGAATGAAATGATGGAATACATTTTTACAACACATCCCAACACGCCATATCGCTCTTTTGGGAAGAAGCAGAACAGCAGACCTCGCGTTAAAATAAGAAAATCTGTCTCAATCAAAGATTCGTCAACAGAAAAAACAATTTGACACAGCAGACACGACCCGGCCAGCGGTGGCCTCATTACATCAGATCTTTATGAATGAAGCTGAACAACTACAACAACTACAACAACAAGAGGCCGAAAACAGAACCGTAAAATAAGATGGAGCACCGAAAACAGTTGTTATTTAATGAGCGTAATTAACAAGTCAAATTTGTGCAGCAAACGGCATGCCAGCTTATTTCAGCCCACACTGCTTGTCTGCGTGTGTGTGTGTGTGTGTGTGTTGTGATTAGGCTACTGAGACAGTAGATAAATTAGCTTTGGGAACAAAATGAAAGTGCAAGATATACTGGATCGCCCGGTGAGAGTTTATGTATGTAGCCACACACAAACACACACACACATGCACACACACACACACACACACACACACACACGCACACACATGCACACGCACACACAGACACACTAAACCTTCCCTCCCTTCCTTCCTATCCACCTTCCCATCCATCAGGCCATCTCAGGGAGCTGCCCGCGGTTCCACTGGCTGGTTTAATTGTTAATGCTAATTGCTATTTATTGGCTCAGATGCAAATGATAGGCTGGCCAAAGTGAAATTTTATGAGGAGTGAACTCCCCCTCTCACACAAATTGAAAAAGTGAAACAAGAGGAAGAGGGAAATGAGGCGAGAAGAGAGGAGCTTAATGGCGCCTCTTTAATGGCAGAGCAAAAATTAAGACTGATTTAAGGCACAGAACTAAATCCCCACCAAAATCCTCTGTGATCCCCTCTCAGGGAGACACCGGCACAGGAGGAGAGGGAAATGAAGGAGAACATACATTCAATGCGGATTTGGTCCTAAAAGTGTGTTGCCAATATTACATTACCGTTATTTGGATTTTTAATTTGATTCGAGAGTAAAATTTGCTGGCAGTTCTTTCCCCTAAAGCACCGGAAAAAAACTTTAAAAGGAAACAAGTTCTGAAAACAAAACAACATTTGGCATAGATAGCTCAATAGCCAGACAGACAGACTGCGCTTCCCACTTGATGACGGCAAAGACACAGAGGAATAATTGCATTAGAGGAGAGCATATGGAGAATGACACTGGGCTAAGGTCAAACGTAGCCGGCGGCAGCCTCTCACTGGCGCCGTTTATACCGACTGAGCTTGCACTTGAACATCATACACTTTCTAATACACTCTAAAAGGCAAAGCAGTATTTGCACAGCACATTATCTTAATATAAGCCTCTATGTGTGTGTGTGTGTGTGTGCGCGCGTGTCCGAGCACAGGACAAGCTTCGCGGTCCTGTGTGACACAACAGTGTCCTCTTTTTAGGCTCGCTCATTTGTTCTTCATCCATCCAATTCTCCCGTCCTCCCTCCTCTCATCCCTCGCTCCATCACTCCGTCTGATTGAAGGATTTTCTCTTCATCCTCAAGGTGTGATCGCCCCGCCAATTAAAGACCAATCCAATCGCATATGAGCTTCTGCGTGTTTGCGTGTGCGTGTTTGTATCTGCATGTATACACTTATCTGTATGAGAATGCAATGTGTGTGTGTGTGTGTGTGTGTGTGTGAGATGTGAGATCTGGGAGGTTAATGCAGTTAGGGTTATTTCACAGTCCATTAAGAAGCTTATGTTGACCTCCTGACCCCAAAGCCAACAACACAGAATCCATTATCATCACAATAGGACCGCGTGCGCACGCATGTGTATAGAAGTGTGTACGTGTGACGGTGGACTCTATTTGACATGGTCTCACCATGCGGAAAATCCCAGTATGAGAGCGATGATCAGAGGGGCAGAAAGGCAAAGAGAGGAAGAAAGATAACGGGCGCCACGACAGCGAGAGAGAACCACTTCCTGTCACCGCACTCTCTGTGATTACTGAAGGTTTAGTCATTCAATTTGTACCTTTGTAGTTTACAGAGTGGAAGAGGAAGGACAATCAGTGGCCATGCAAAAGGAAACACGAGATGCTGACTAGCAATTTTTTTTGGGTGGTGGTGAATTTGATTCAATTACGTAGAGAGCGAAGCTAGTTGTGTTGTGTGTGTTTATGTGTTTATGGTTGACAGATGAAGACATCACTGGAAGAAGAAGTTTGTCAGCTGTGAAGACAACATGAGTAACTGCTACAAAAAAAGCCGTGTATAATAAATGGAATTTTGCACCATGTCTCCCTGTAAAACAAAGATCTCTGAGAAGTTCCTTTCTTTATTAGTGTTCTCAGTAAAAATTAAAAAAACAAATTTTATTTTTTACAAAATACTAATTAGTGTTGACTGTTTAAAAATACCAAACAAAACCATGCAACTTATGAATGTATAAACCCTCCTTGTTGAAAACTGGAAAAAAATGTGCAATTATGCAAATCATTTGATAAATGTTTCAAATATCACAGAGATAAAAAGTAAAAAGAAGTAAAAATATTTCTGCAGGAAAAATAAATGAAAAAAGATAAACCATATGAGGATAAACCATTCCACTTAGAGACAATATCTCCTTGTTTCGTTTTCTCTCAATTTCTCTCCTGTAATTCATTTTCTTCAATCTCTCTCTGTCTCTTTCTCATCTGTTTATCCACTTATTTCCCTAACACTGGGTGGCTAACCCTGACCCTCACCTTGCCCCTCACCATCCACACCTCTAGGATGGTTATTGATCCAAATGTACGCACACACGCACGCATACACACACACACACAAACACACACACACACACACACACACAGGCCCGGCTGCTGTGTCCATGGCTAATGGGACAAGCCGGGCCAGTCTGGGTCTGGATGGGTTACAGTTTGGAGGCCAATAAATAAACTTACAATACCCGAGGGAATGTCTAGATTGAATTTATCACATTTCGCACATCTTGAAGGATTTTATTTGTAATGAACAAGATTCACACTTACAGAATTGAAGTGAGACACAAGTGGGGTTATGAAAAAAACCCTACAAAATTATAGCTGAAAATTAAAATGATTGAACAAAATACACAAATCAATGCTTCTGCTACTTCATCAATCTTTGCTTTTATCATGTAACATAATCCTTCTTTTCGTAAAAAAAAGCACTTGATTCCATGAGGAGCCACGGAGGTGTATCAGGATGAAAAAACAAACTTGTTAACACTTCTCTACCTGCTTTGCACACAACAAAAACTATGGACATACCTTTGTTTTCCTTCACCTCTGCCTTTGCTCTCCCTTCATATGTTTAGTGTGTGTGTGTGTGTGTGTGTGTGTGAAATCAGTCAGTTATAGTGTGTATTACACCCTCTGTGGTTGCCTATGTGCATGTGACAGTATGTAGTCACGTGAGTCTGTGTGACAGCACACACAGACAGTTGAAATTGATATCCCTGGCTGTGTCTTTGCGTCCCAGGCGCTATGTTGCCTGTTCAGGGACTTATCAAACTGATGGATAGGAGGGGGCCAGAGCCCCGGGGACCCCAGTCTTAATCAACCCCCCCCTCCCATCCCGTCCACACACACAACACACACACACTGTATTAACAACTTGAGCACTAACAATTTACGACAGTACGGGGTACACGTGTCACCTGTCTGCGTCTGGAATTAAAAACGTATTAACTTTTGAAAAAATTAAAAACCATGGTTTTATCTCAAACATTGAAGAAGAAGTTAAGGAAAACATTTTCAATTGTCAATTCTCAAGCTCCGAGCATATTTCCCCCAACATAAAGACTCAAGTGACCCTACGATGTGGAGTGATTGCGATATTCATCTACTTATCTAAAGCAAATCAATAATATTTGTTTAATTCCTTCATCATTCCGCAATCTTAATAAATCCATCACTTACATCAACTTAACTTATATAAAATTGAATTTGATCCTTACCTTAAGCTGTGATTACATTTCTATTTGAAACATTTGCCTTTGGTCTTGTGTAGTTTCACCTCTCTGCGCCCGAGTGTGTGTCTGTGTGTGTATTTGATCACACTAACTGTGTTTTAATGACCCTGGAAGTTGTTTATCATTGAAGGGTATACAATGCTCCGTTGTCAGTGCTGTCCAAAACAACACTGGGACAAAGAACACACACACACACACACACACACACACACACACACACACACACACACACACACACACGGACATATAGTTGACGACACTCAGTAAATTGTCCTTCACACGGCTCTCCCTGTGTATTGACTGTGTGTCTTTTTTCTCAAGCTGACGTTATTGTCAAATTGTTTCTCAAACGGGACACAATTGAAAAGGCGGACAGTTGTTCAATGGCTTGAGTTTGACCATTGATTACCTATAGGACCGTCCATTCGTCTGTCGGCATGGAGGAACGGACACAAACTCGTTGTGCACACGCATACGCACAGACACAGGTATCTGTGTCCATACATATGCACACATACGCTTTCATTTGAATATTGACCCTGAATATTGCCCCTGTCCCAATGCATTCTACTACTTGATATAGATCAATTGAAGCCAAGGAGACACCAGTGACACACACACACACACACGCTCACACTCACACAACAAACTGTGCGCAGCCCGCAGGCAGATGGTATCTGCAGTAGATGCTTGTTATTCTCAACGACTCTGATGTGGAGATCATTAGCACAAGGAATACACTGAACTACGTTAAAACACCTGAAGCGTATGTACGGGATAAAACTTTTTACTTTGGAAATCCTCATATTAAAGCAGCCTTGTGTGTGATTTTGCTCTGTAATATATTGCTGTTAAATTGAACATATACGCCACAGCAAAAAAAAACAACATATGGAGGCTACATTGAAGGCATCAAAAAAATGACAGACAAACCACAATAATAACAACAATAATGTTGTTTGAAATGTACATTTTTAGCATAAATATATAAAGACTGCATTTGCTTTGATTTTGTCGCTATGCTGGATTTTATGGTATATTCAGTAACTTTGTAACAATAGAGAATTGTTTTTATTATGACCTTCAATAAATTAAAATAATGTCTTTTAATTCCACTACTGTAAAGATGTGTGCTCAAAAAAGTCAAAGTGAGAGAATAGGAAAACATCATCAAAAAGAATCCCTTTACCCACAAACCCATACTCATGTTAACTTATTGTGCAATGTGGTATATGCAGATTAATATTTCCCGTATCATTGCACGCACTTTACCAAAACATAAATCAACCAGTAGCAGTCACTAGAAGATGAACGCAAGCAGAGGAGCAAAGAGCAAAGAGAAAAGACAACAAGAGCCTTGAAAAACGTGAATGAAGGAAAAGATAAGTGCAGAGAAGAAGAAGATGGATACTGTTTCACTCCTTCTTTGTCCCCTTTCTCCTTGCTGTCACTTTCCAGAAGCAAATAAATAAAAAAGGAAGCGTGTATGTCTGCGTGTGTGAGAGAGGTAACGCAAAGCGGGAGAGATAAGCGCAGCAGAACATTACGAGGCCCAAGGTGTGCGTATATACGTTTGTACAAAAATACTTGCAGCTCTCGTGCGTCGCTCGCTCCCTCGCCGCCTCTCTGCTTGTGTGAGAGAGAAACAGTGTCTGAGGGAGCGTGCGGTGCTAGATTGATGGGCACCGCCGGCGCGGCCGTTTCTGCTGAGAACGGCCACACTCCTCTGCCTAATGATGCCACATCCATCCTGGAGCGCCGGGCGCTCCATGGGTAAGTGTACGTCTGTGTTGTGTGTGTGTGTGTGTGTGTCCACAAGGCGTCTATCCTGGGGGCTACAACGCAGCACCTTACACAGCCTTTGATCACTCTTTATTTGGCACCGAGCACGTGTGTGTCCATATGAGTGTGTGAGTGCGGGAGTGAAGGGTCCTATGCGCCCATTAATATTAAATATAGATACCCTTGTCACTGAATTACGTCCTCTCATCCCATACCCTCCTCTCAGGGAGGTGAGAAGGGAGGAGACACGGGAGGTGAAGGGAAGGAAGGGAGAGATGAAGTATGGAGGGGAGCAGGAGGACAGGAGGTGAACCGGGGGAGAGAGAGAGGGAGAGGGTGAGGAGGGGTTATTGCATGGGAGGAGGAGAGAAGACGGAGAGACGAATGAGAGTGAGAAGGTAGGAGGTGGAGGAGAATTAGGAAAGTGCATGATGAGGAGTTCAGATGGGAAGAAAGGCCTTTTTGATGAAAATGGCTTATAAATGTTTACGTTGACCAGAGAAATAAAGAGGAAAAAAAGGAAAAGGAAAAGAAAGGAATGAACGTAAACAATGTCAGAAGCTACAGATTTAAAGAGAATGCAGGAGGTGTGAAGGTAGAGAGGAGTAGACTGGGGAGTAAGAGGGACCACAGAGGGGACTGAGGGGTTTAGGGAAGGATGGAGGGCGGGAGGAAGGGGCCAGCTGATTGATTGTACAGCGTGTTGGAGACTTGAGGAAAGAGGGATGAGGAGAGGGGGAAAGGGAAAAGAAAACAGAGGACTGAATCCATCACTTGGAGGGAGGAGCAGGGAGGAAGGCATTGGCGTGCAAAGACAGAACAGAGAAGAAGCAAAAGAGAGGTAAGAAGGAGCTGACAGGGTAAACTGGAGGTATGGGGTGACATCGGGCCGACAGATGCAGAGTAACAGACACATCAACATACACAGAGATTTGTTGGATGAAGATGTAAGAGCAAGAAGTGATTGAGTGATGACGGATGGAGGAAAAACAACAGAGCGAACGGCAGCAGCTTTGACCTGTCATCTGTCTGTAATGAAGGAGGGAAGGGAAGAAGGGAGGAAAGGAGGAGTGACAGTTTGATTTTCCTAGCCAGGCGTTCATTCCCATATTCCCTGGCAAGCTCTCAACTGATGGAAAGATGGCAGAAAATCAATAGTCCATGTGCGTAATGGAGTAATGACTCTGAGTGTATGTGTGTATGGGTGTGTGTGTGTGTGATTCTGTGGATAATGATAAGTGTGTGTGTATCTACCCGATCCCTAAGCAATCACACACAGCTTAAGCCAGTCCCAAGGGCCGGGGGCCACTTTAACTAACAACTTCATTACTGCAGCCACACACACACACACACACACACACACACACACACACACACACACACACACACACACACACACACACACACACACACACACACCTTCCCTACACAAACCCTGTTGAATGCTCACTACAGACTATTCACTTTTACAAATCATGTTCAGTGTGAAAGTTTTACATGTGACATATCTAATTCCAGCTATGTGTAAAATATCTCACAAGCATTTTTACATCCCAGCAATTTATTTGAATGCCCAGTTTACTCTACTTACTTTCACACAGGTTTTTTTGTCAAGGACCGTTTGATATCCGACACACACGTGATAAAAAGACAATTTAATTTCCCTTTTCAGGGCTACAAATAGTTTGTGTGTATCAGCAAGGTATCTTTGTGTGTGTTCATCCCAACAGCCCTCAAAGTGTTTCCAGTCTCTGCCAAGTTGTTCTGAGGCTGTGAAAACATTCCCAGTACTGGGAATGCAAAGCCCTGGCACTCTCTCACACACACACACACACACACATGCAGAGATGCACCTCAATCAACCAATTAGGTCATCAAGGGGATCTCTGATCACAAACACAGGCGCACTGCCATGTCCAAATGATGGGGCGGTGACGCGCAAACACCCCACAACACACACACACACTTATGCTCACACACACACAAAGACAGCCGTGATCCTCGTCTGGCTCCAAACTCAAGAGATGCCGATCCACATAATACATTTACACGCGCACACGGCCCCTGTGGAAACACAAGCGCGCACACACATACCAACACAATCCAAACACACACACACACACACACACACACACACACACACACACGTGGTCTCCTACTCATCATGGGTCCACTGATCAAAAAGAATGATGCTCCCTGTAACTATCTACCACAGGAGGGTGGAGAGAAAAGAGGAATTTGGACAAAAGGCGGCCCGTTGCGGCGCGGCGGCGGCGCGGACCGGCAGCTCATGGCGGCAGCCCCCTCTGTTTACTAGCGGCTAATTAATTCGCCACATATGCTGAGAACATCTGTCGCCAGTGACCTGCCGGGAGAGCAGAGGACGCGCTGCTGCGACGGCCCGCTCCGACCCCCCCAACACTCTCATTAGCACACACACACACACACACACACACACACACGGTTTCAAACACGCAGAAAGAGGAACATACGCGAGTGAATGTATGCACTTGTGTGTTCAGATACCACGATGCTACACACAAACTTCGATGTGTCAGTAGTCCGGCACTTGTCCTGGTTGTTTTCCACAAGAAGGCCGTGGTGTAGTCTACGTGATACGCAGCCATACGCCGTATACCCACTAACAAAAGAGCGGTGATACGTAACAACATCGTTGTAATTCCTAAATTCACCCCGTCTGAACGCAGTAGCAGTCGATCGCGTGCCATCGATTAAAAAAAATGACGCCACGTCAAGCACGTGCTGTCTACCGCGGGAGATGACCAAAACTAATGCTAATGCTAATTAGATAGATTAGATATTAGTGTAAAGGCAGATTAGGGTACTGTCATGATATCATTATTGTCACTGGTTTTATTAAACAATCTAATAAAACTAAAAAAGGATTCCAATTTCAATATATATTCCATGATCGAAATGGTAATTTCTTGTTGTAGCTGGACAGCAAGAAGAAAATTTAACACAAATAACTGAAACCACTCCAAGCTTTTCGAAAAAAGAAAAGTGTTATTGCATCTTGGAAGGACTTTAAAACAGACAAATAGAGAAATACCTACTAACACCACGAAAGATCATGTAATATCATTTAAAAATACCATTACCACTACCAATACCAATACCAATACCATGAGGTATTTTTATTTCATTAGTAAACCTTCATTAATATTTAACACATATTTCTGACACTGTCCTTTATGCCAAAAGCCAAACTTGTGCAAACCGCAGCACAGGCAGAAAAACTCTCACCAGCCAATCGGATTCATTAACCTCCACAATCCCCCAAACCCCCACGGGGGACCTGCAAAGACAAAGACAAACTCTCTCCCTTGTGTCCTGCGTGTCTCCCCTCTTCCTCCTCCATTTTCCACCTACTCCACCCCATAACACACACGCAGCGCCCCCACCCTCCCTCAGGAACAGAGTTAACAAAGTATAGCTCCAACTTCTTGCAAATAAATAGACTACAGTCACTGTCTAAATTATAGTCTATATTCTTGGAGTTTCCCAGAATGTTCTCATGGTTTTTCATTTAATAATATTGCATGAATTTCAGGATATTATTGTAACATTGTATCATAGATAAATACATCTTGTTAACCCACTTAAAACCAACCAGTCAGTCGGTTAGTCAGCCAGCAGGTGACATTACGTCACGGCCCTGTTAATCTGTGAGGGAATCGCAGACGGCTTAGTTAACTTAGTTAACCGACAACTGAACAAGTCAACAAGTCTGGGCCCGACCAAGCATCCATTCAGTCACCAAGCAGCCACCCAGCCGGTGAGTTCCCCCACCTGTCCCTGCTAATTTGGTGAGGAATCAATTAAGGCTGTGTTTGCCGAGTTCTCCTTGCCTTCAGCTCATCTGCTCCTCTCTAATGCAATTGTCCTGTGTGCTGCGTGCAGAGCGGCATAATAAAGTGATAAGGCTAATCAGGTTGGCTGCTCCTCTCCTCTCCCCATACGCACACTACACTTATTCTATTAGATGTGTAATGAGATTCTGCACTCCATCAACACGATGCCGCTATGCGTGTGTGTGCATGAGAAAAAGTGTGTCCTTGTGTGTGTGTGTGTGTGAGCGAGGGAGCTTCTGTTCTTGCAGAGGAAATTTGCTCCATTTACATTCTATCATTAGCTTGAAACAAATGTGCCCTTGAGCTTAGCGCCCCTGTCTCTCTCGGTTGCAAACACTTTACTTTGGCAGGCGATCATAGTAACATGCCCGCGCACGCACAGATACACACGCAACACACACACACATATGTAACACACTTCAGCACATAATCTAACAGCAAAACGAGCAAACACAACCGACGGCACAAAGTATCGCTCAAATGGACGTGCAGTGCGGCAGCGAGATCATTAGCCCGGGAATCATCTTACTTTTCATTGAGTAAACATGGGTGCACATGCACACGTTTTCACTCCAATCCATCCACTCATCCTTTCATTGCGCCAAATACTACAGCCACTAGATTTCACCTCACGCACGCACGCACACACATTCACCCAACTGACACATGCACACACATACGCACACATGCACAGCGGCCTCGCCCTCCTCCCAGGCAAGCGGAGAGAGTGATGGTCCAGTGTATGTAGAGGACACAGGGCGCTGTGATGTGTGGAACAGTTCTGGTCAATGGGCCAGATAATGAGTTGCCATAAACAGCAGCAGTCTTCGAGTGTCCAGCTCAGCTCATTACCGTAGCTAGCATATGTAATCAGTGTGTTGCTGGGGCGTGTCTTAATGTACTCTACTCTGCTGTTTCTCAAAGACAGGGTTGGGGCCCACAGGGTGGGTCACTAGAAGGTAAAAATGGATCAGTGGATTATCCTCTGGAAACATTGCTGATTGGTATTCACAGCTGCGAACAGTAGAGACCCGAGTCTTCCCGGTTGCAGTGACAAATGTCATTTATAGGATGAATAAGCTAATAAAGAGTACATTATGTGGTGCTCAATTTTAGACCCAAATTATTTAATCTGAAATAAAAACGGCAAACAATGTTGAAGCACAAAGTCACTATGACTGCAAGCTAAATATAAAGCGCATGCTTATCTATATATATATATTTTCTTTTTGCGGTTGACTTCATTAACTTAAATCAGCAGGGAGACAAAACAACAGAGGCTATACAGTATATGAGCATTTCGGAGGCCAGAAAGCTGTCACAGAGCCATAATTAGAAAACAAGCACATACCCTCACACACATACAAACACAATATCAAGCTGTGCTCATCCTCATTAACTCCGCGAGCATGATAAAACACGATTCTCTCTCATCCCACCCAAGATTCTATAAAGAGGAGATAGTATTTCAAGCTGCAGACACTAAATCTCTAATTATAACTTTATTTGAAGAAAACAAGGGAGCACTTAATAAGCAAATGAGTGATAATAACTTGGAATATGGATTGGACCTAACAGACTAGATTATAGGGGTGAACCCCTGCTGAGAGAGAGAGAGAGAGTTGTAAATAACGTGGCAGAACGAGTAAATTATGAAGCTAAATACTCAAAGCTGCAATTATGGCTTTCTTTGAATAGACAGAGATGAATGGGTATGGGGATGATCGGATAAAAATATAAAAGTTAACTGCTTCCTCGTTTTCTCTCATCCACACAATAGGGACTCATTTTGCATCGCTATTCTGTGTCTCAGTTGTTCCGTCTTGGTTTTATAGTTTTCCTTTTTTCTGTTTTTGTTCTCCCTGATTTTAAACATAGAAAGAGAAGTTAATTCAAATGAGAAAATGGAGACGCAGAAGTTTCTCCTGGTTTATTTAAACCTGTTAAATGGGCCTTCAAGAAAAGATCAGTATATATATATATATCATGAGTAATACTGTGAAAACAGCCGCTAAATGTTTTTTGTGTGTATCAAACTTGAATTTAGAAAAATAATCAAATATAAAAACTACGAGTCCTGAACATATTTATGTTATAAATGGATAGATAACTTAAGAACCATGCTGCACCAGTGCTGAGACTGTTGAAGCAATAGTGACACACAGACTTGTGCACATTCAACAACATACACATAGAATGCCAAATCTGGGATAGGTGATGTAAAAAATGTTCATTCAATTTAGGAGGGAAAATATCCCTTTTAATCATAAATGGCCAAAACAAAAAGAAGCCTACAGACGCGGAGTGTGTTATTTCGCAGATCAAAACGTTGCAAGAATATAACATTTGAAGCTTAGATATTCTTCTCACTGTCTGTTGTTGCTGTTTTTTTGCCCTGCACCTTTACACAGCTGCTAGTTGTGCACATTTCCTGCAGGGTTGTTTTATTCATCGCTGAAAGACACAGATGCTATTTAAGGGCAAATTGTTATTCATTTGAACAGTCTGACAAAGAGCTCAGACCCACAACATGATTAAATAATGTCATGTGTCTGAACCAACTGAGCTGTCTGAGAGAAGAACAATCCTATTCAACTGCGCGGTACACGTCTGTGTAGTTAAGAGTTAGTCGTTGGTGCTGTTACGAGTTTTCAACCCCAATTTAACATGTGAAGTCAGCTCCCACCGAGGCCCCTCTCTCTCTTTCTCTTTGTCCCCCTTTCATTCCGCTCAGTCTTACATACGTTTTCAGTCCTTTCCTACATCTCTTTAGATTCGTCTTGAGCTACAGGATATGAAATTGAGTTGTAAAGAGGAGAAACGTATTCACAGAGGGTTTGGCCCCTTCAAGGTTGATTTCATTTTATTCGTTATCAGAACTGTCTGTCTGTATGCACGTTAAAGATATGAGCAGAGTGCATGTGTGTCTGTGTGTGTGTGTGTGTGTCTTTGTGTTGCTGCCAATCAGCCAGCTGTACTTATGTCACGCCACTTCACTTTCTGTACATGGCTACATTTCACCTATGCTTAACGGGGGCCAGCGGGGGACGCGTGCAGCATTGTGTGGTCTAATAGGCGTGCGTGTCTGTGTGTGTGTGTGCGTCCCTTAGCAGCAGAATGTGCTCCTGTAACAATCCAATGAAGTTGTCGGAGAATGACAGCTTCATTATCTTGTATGAAAGTGGGACGAATGGAGGCTTGTCTCTTTATCGCTGTAAGTATGGAGCGCTGACAAATGGAAACCTTAACACACGCACACACACGCACACACACATGCACACAAACCCATGTGGAAAGACAGTTAAAATCTTAAAATTCTTTTCTTGATTTGCCTAACTTGTCTCAGGCTCGTAGTTCGATCCCCCACCTCTCTCACACTCTTTCTCCGGATGTGTGTGTGTGTGTGTGTCTGTCTGTGCGTGTTGGCAGCTGGGACCAGTAAGTGATGACTGTGTCTAAATGTTGATCACTGGGAGACGCTCTGTTGTTCCGAAATGTGGTGGTAGGGGAGTTTTGTGTCTGTGTGTGTGTGTGTGTGTGCGTGCGTGTTTTCGGGAGTCGCTGGCAGATGTCAAACAGCTGAAGCCTCACACAGACGGGCTGACAACTCTCTTAGTAACTGGGCACCTTAGGGGGGCAAGACAGGTGTGTGTAAGCACGTGTGTGTGTGTGTGAGAAAGAGAGGGGGAAACAGACGCGACCCACCCTTCTCCATTCCATCCCATCTGCATCCTGACATCTGACAGGACATCACACCAGGCCAATCCACCAATGTGTGTGCGTGTGTGTGTGTGTGTGGCCTCATAGCCAATAGAAAGGTAATCGCATGTAAATGAGCGCACATGTGTCATCCATGAGAAGATGTGGATGGACACACACACTCCCCCCCCCCCTCTCCTTTACACTGACACACACGCACATACACACTTTATGCCCTCGGGGTTCTGGGGTCTTGCCCCCTGTCTGATTTCTTTGGGTCAGTTTCTCACAGCTTTGACAGGGTCAAACACCTCTCCTCTCATTATTAACCTGCAGTAAAACCCCAAGCAGCCAAACATTGAGCGCATACATCGCTGTGTGTGACTGATTCACAATGAGACAAAGAGTGCATATGAAGAAGAATACGACACACTGTTCATGTGTATGAGGAAGATTGAGACGGAGAAAGATGGAGAAACTGAGGTGTGTGTAGGTGTGTATAGGGAAACGGATAGAGCGTCACTCTGTTGTGTGTGTGTGTGTGTGTCCTTGGGGCATTACCTATCACATTAGCAATACGACAGACTGCCCCACCTCCTCTCTCATTTCCTGTCAATCAAGCAGTGTACATCACATTCAGCCAACAATGCCTCGCTTTAAAGAGGGAAACCACCCAATTATAGTTTTAACACGCTGCTCCTTTGCTTTAGGACAGTTTAATGTACACCTATGACCATTCAGCAGCATTTAGTCCCATCTCCCATCTGCAGACTATTTCCCGTCCCATATAAGCATCCTTTGCTTTCATTTGGTTCTAATGCTATGCAAAATTCCCACGAGGAAAAAGAACAAAAAAATGGGTGAAGTGAATATATATGTTGTCACCTGTTATTCAAGCTTTAGAACTTTATGCAACAGCACAGGAACAGAAACAAAAGTGTGTGTGTGTGTGTGTGTGTGTGTGTGTGTGTGTGTGTGTGTGTGTGTTTATGTGTGCATACGTGTTTAGGGCCCTGGATTTTTTTTTTCTCTCCAATGATTCATAGTTTGCTGATAGATTCATAAAAAATGAAATCCCCTCCAAATTCCATCACAGTCGCTGACAGGATTATAATGTGTGTATGTGTGTGTGCGTGTGTGTGAGGTGACAGGTGATGAGAGAGTCCTGCGGTACTGTGGTCACTGCTGATGCACAATAGGATTACGGCCAACACCTTCCTGTGTGTGTGTGTGTGTGTGTGTGTGTGTGTGTGTGTGAGCACAGGTGTGACCAACAGAAGAGGCTCCTGAATGATAAACAGAGACTCCGTCGGTCTTTGTTCCTTCTTTCATTGTCTTTATCTATCACTCCATCCATCTCTGCAACCATCTGGATCCTCTGTCCACCCCCCCCACTCATGAATCCCTCCACCCTAACACACACACACACACACACACACACACACACACACACACACACACACACACATATACATCCTAACATGTGTGCATTCTCAACATATGCAGACATCATGGGTATTTGAGGCATTGACATATTATTTGTGTTTATCATGCATGTTTATTATTTAGAAAACATTAACATTTAACCATAACACTGTCGTTTTGTTTAAATATTAGGTAAGTCAAACCTTTGTATCGCATTCTTCAAGTCATTTGAACTTAATTAAGTGATTTGAGTCCCTAATAATAACTATAGAGAAGTCGATACTTCTGTTGTTCCCAGTGGATATTGCAGCCTTTTGTGTCTGTTTAGTTGGCTAATTGATAAATAATAATTTTTCCAAATTGGTGATTATCATCATGCCAAAACATTTGTTTTTTGCTGTTCTGCATTATTTGTTTCCCTAATTTTAAAGCATTGTATCTAGGAGAGAGAGTTGTGCAGCAATAGACAGTTGAGTAGACACAAAATAAAGTATAAGTCAAAAGTCTGTACACACTTTCTCATTCGATCCACCCTCCAGTGGTACTTTGAGGATCTGCAGTTGGCTTCATACTCAGTTCCTTCTGCGAGAGCTTGCATCGTCACTAAAACCCAAAATGTGCCGTGTATGTATATGTGTATGGGTTACAACCATCTGAGCTGGAGTCACAATATTATTCTGAAGACAATGCCTGCACATGTGTGTAAGTGTAGTAATGAGTGTATGTGTGTGTGTTTCTTTGGCCCCCTAGGCTCACTCCATCAACCTCCCCTCACCACCAGCTGTCTCCCCTCATTTACATACTCTCCCCTCCCACTAATGGAATTAGCCACAAGTTTCCTGAGGTGAGGCAGCACACACACACACACACACACACACACGGATCTATAGACACGATTGTGTGTACTGCATGTGTGTGTGAATAAGATATCTTGGTGGGGATATGTGCGTGTGATGGGGATGGGCTGCGAAGGTCAATCAAGAGACACGCGGGAATCGAGGCGCAGTCCAAAAGTACTTTGCAAAAACAATGAGAAAGAAAGGAAAAGTGATCGGAGCTTTCCTCCCCGATAGAACCATGAAACCTTTCAGTTTAGAGTTTACTTAGATCAGCAAGTCAAAAACTATCTGTGATGCGTGAGTCACAGAGGTAGCCAAATACAAAGGAAGACTTTTTTAAGATGTGTTGCCATATTACACGCCTGATTTAGTACTCAGACGGCCTTGAAAAATGACACACATTCTCATCATTTAATATGTGCAGTGCGCACAAATTATGTATTTCTCTTGATTACACAGGCTTCTTTTTGCAGCTTTCACACAGTTTGAAACTTCAGTGTTAGCAGCTCCATGCAAGAACTAAACCCGTGGACACGATTTGTGCTCCTCTGGCTTCTTTATCAGTCTCACCCTTTCAAACACAACAAAACCACTCGTGTTAGACGCCCTGTCATGTCACACAAGATGCCTGAAATAAGTTCACGGTCTCACTGTCCAGCCATTTTTTATTTCATTAGTATGAACTTCTTGGCCAAACATAATAAGGAAAATGTGAAAAAATAGACAAGCAATTGAATAGAAGAAAGAGGATCGTTAGAATCTGGACATCTTGAAAA
Source organism: Gasterosteus aculeatus (assembly GCF_964276395.1). Taxonomy (NCBI): domain Eukaryota; kingdom Metazoa; phylum Chordata; class Actinopteri; order Perciformes; family Gasterosteidae; genus Gasterosteus; species Gasterosteus aculeatus. Next base: position 15,968,099 of record NC_135700.1, on the reverse strand, counting down.
CTGTACTTTTGTCATAGAGCTGAGAGTGGACTGATTCAGTCTCAGGTTAGAAAGTGATCCGGACCCCCCCCTCCCACTTTCCCCATCCATGACCTTGAGAAAGTTTCAGGTCCCAGTCAGCAGACTCGCCGGCCTTTTTCTTCCTTTTCTTTGCCGTCCCCTCTGCCCATCTCCACCAACGGTGCCCTGTTTCCTTTTGTTTTGTCCTCCGTCTCTCAGTCAGCAGGTCCCATCCATCAATACAGAACTGTCAGTCATTGAAGTGACAATTGGCAGCTGTCGATAGAGCGTAGAGGGCCGCCAGTCTGTATATACGCTTCAACTCCTGAAATGCTATCAGCTGCCAATAGGTAAACACACACACAAACACACACACACCTTGTTCTCTTTGCATCCTCATCACACTTGATCATCGCTGACGCAGGAAAAAATGTGGTTTGATAGCAACAAGATCAGATCAGATGAGGAAACAAAGAACCACCTTCTGACTATTCAATCCTCGGCGCACACACACACACCCACACACACACACACACACACACACACACACACACACACACACACACACACACACACACAATAAGCCACTGATGAAGGTTTTTTGACATGGACTGACACTGGAGTCACTGACACATGGCTCCCCCTACTGGAGACCTACAAGACCTTTGGCAAAGACATTCCCGTCCCTGGTTACACTGAAGCACATTAACATTCATTAATTGATTCAATCATCCATCTATTACTTTAATCAGTCCTCCCTCTCTCTGACATCACTTTCTTCTCAGTAACACTTACTAAACCTAATTTAATTTATGCATTTTTCCTTGTCATTTACTTGCTAAAGTTGTTTATCCTGCCTTACTATTTTGGTTTCCTAGAATTTTTTCTCTCCATTTTTAACTGTAATTTGGATCTTATTACCATTACTTATTACAAGTCTGTGTGTGTGTCATCATGGTATCATGGTATATGTGGTCCTACTACTGCAGCGGGAACAACCACAAAGGCAGTACTGAGTATTTCGCCAGGTGTTTATAAGCCATACGTCTGACTGTGGAAAGATTTAGCAAATACGAAACAATTACAACAGTATGAAAGAAGTTGTGACATTTTAAAGGTGTGTAGTTGAAATGAAAATGGAGGTTGTGTTTGAAGATTGGTGGGATAAAAGCAAAGGTGCCGGAAGTAGAGGGGTAAGAAATGGCAAAAGGCCCATTGGCCCAGTTGGGTGTTTTCACATTTACAGCAAATCTGCATAAACTCTGGTGGTTACTGACTAATATTTGAAATTTTAAGAAATTGCAGAATAGATAAACCAAAGATGTCAGAATGTAAAAAAAAGTCTGGCTGTTACATGGTGTGTTTGCTGGACAGTAGCATGATTCTCTCAGAAACTTTGTTGCAGCTATTTAAACTTTTATCAAGAATGTTTGTTTTATAGAAAGAAAATACCAATATTGAATCCATCAAACATTTGGTAAAGGCCGATAATCTTTGGCCTCAAGCAGGATGAACAGGTCAAAGTTCAAAGAGGAAATTTCGCTGTAAGGTTTGGATGGCCAGATGGACAGTTTCGGTAATAATGTTACCACTACAGTTAGGAGACCAATATGAAGATTTGAACCATTTATTGCATGAACATGTATCTCAGTTTGGCGGACGTGATGCTCCAAAGTGACTCAGGCTTGAGCAGAGTGCTGGCAGAGACTGTAGTACATAACATTTAAGACACTTGAGCACATGTTAAAACAATTCAAATGCAGCTGAATGCTCATACAGAAGGAGGCTCAGGAGGTCCAGGGAGTCCCATTCCTGAAAGCAGGCAGCGGTGTAGCAAAAGGAATACAATCCTATACAATAAAAACATGTATTCAAAAGTATATATATGAGCCGCTTGTGAGATCTTTGTTGATGTTTTCCTTTTGTTAACAGTCATTATTTTCTCAGATAAACCCCAATTTTCCTTAAAAGGTTCCTCCACAGACCACCAATCACGGTTTACATTTCCTTTTTAACACCACAACGTCCCCATTGATGTCATCAGCTCCCAACAACTGAGCAGAATTGGGAGGAGACATGCCTGTGCGTCTGCCTTTTTTTCTTCTTCACGCACATGGCGTCCATCCGTATGAGAAATGTGATTACAAATGAGAGCGTAAGTGAGAGAGTGGAGTGCCACAGCTGGCATGGCATCTGGCTTGGCATATCGCTGCTCGGCCTCGCCCGCTGCCTGTGCGCTCTAATGTGGCTGTCGACAAGCCCATTAAGAAGCCATTACTAAATGCTCTGTCTATGCTCCCATTCCACGCCTTATAGCACAGGCCCGGGGGGGACGCCAGCAACACGGAGGACAGGGGGAGAAGAGAGGAAGCAAACAAGAAAGGACCGGAGACAAAGTTTGTGTTAGCGAATTAGCGTAGAATTAAGTAGATTAAATGATGGAAACCTCTGTGCCACGTGTCGGTGCCAGAGACCAAAAAGTGATGGAGGCAGACTCGCTTTGTACTTCATGATCAAAACCGTCGAGTATGTGACGGAGTCCTGCCTCAGGGCGCAGCCCGAGGAGGTGACATGTGAAGTCGTCTCAACCAGAAAAGGGTCAGCGATGGTCTTAATAATTTTGACTGGCAATTGAAATAAAGTCTTTCAAAATGTCAGCACAAAGGAACATGCTATACATCTGTAGTTTTTTTTGCGGAAAAAAGTTTCAATAACCACAAATTTGATATTGTATGTTTTTCTTGTTCTTTTTTGATTTGTAGTTGGTCAGACCAAACGAGATGCAGAGATGAGGAAATGTTTTGTATTAACCATGTTGTTGTTTTGACAATCCGTGAATGTTGAAATCACTCAATGGATCCTGTAATACCACATGTTGGAAAAGTCAATGGACCCAATGGATGTTTCGGTTTCTTTCGAAACACATTACATTTTTTTATACAGAATCAACACATAGTGACTTGTGGTTGTTGTCAGATTGGACCTGATTTTGTTGAACATCCAGTGACTCCGAATCACAAATACTCTGGGAAATAAACTACTGACCGTAGAATACTGTAAAGTGTGTTTTCTTTGATAAAAAGCCAAATAGACGTGAACTCAAACTGACTACACCGAACCCATGGACTCAAAAATACCCACTATGCAAATACAATATAGTACATACAACCAGCCATCTTTATTTGTAGTTCTCTTCATTTTCTGAGGCCAGAAGGAGGTGTTTCACACGATGCTGCCAGCCTTGGAGGAGCAGACTTATCAAAGACGTAGGTGGCCAACAATGTCTTGACCAGCTGGAGAGGAGCGGAGACCAGGCAGACAGGACCAAGAGGGGTGGGGAGGGAGAGACATGTTCAGAAATAGGAAAAAAGAGCAGACATTAAATCAGTTAAGAGTCAAGATCAGGTTCAACAAATTAACTTATACAATGTCTTGGTTTCTCCTTGTGCAAACAAACCACAGGTCCAAAACAATGAGGGGATGACCTGCACAACAAGGAGAAGCAGACTATATCTTTATTTCATCTTCATTCAGTGCCTCCTCACACGCTGGATCCACATGTAACAGCATTCCTGCAATCAATTTGAATTTGAGTTGTATGATGCAATGTGGTGTAGTGTGATAAGCAAGCAAGCAGCAAGGCACACGCGCATTGTTTTTTAAACATTTCTGAACAAAATAATATTCAGTGAAGATGGCGGATGTGACAGTTTTCCAACTTTCATAGATGGGGATGAAGCTATACATCCAACCATTATGATTCAGAAATACACTCACCAAGACCATGTGCAACCTCATGCTGTGTGCATGTGTGTGTGTGTGTGTGTGTGTGTGTGGAGTGGTGAATTGCTCTTTTCATGAGTGACTATGACAGGTTTCTCATCAGGCCCTGGAGCCTCCTCCCAGTTAGAGACCGTGTACAGCACAGCCCCCGAACAACAAGCACACACACACACACGCACACACACACACACACACACTACCATGAACGCATGCACAACAGGGCGATAACATATAAGAGAGAGCCTCCTGTAAAACTACACAGCACCTGAGACATAGACGTGTGAGAGTGTGTGTTTGTGAGTCTGCGCGTCTGCACAGGCTGCTGGAACTAAGCGGGGCTCTTAATCACGGTCGTAACGGGCAACATTAACAGCTGACCTCCTTTTCTGCTGCGATGCACAGAAAATAACACACATACACGTACATTTGTATCCGTACAAACACACATACACACACACAGCTAAACGTTTGCTTCAACACATTCATCTCCACAAATAAAAACTTCGGAGGCGAAATGCACATGGGCAAAAATGCCTGAACAAACACACACACACATACATTTTGTCGTTTGAGGAATGCACTCCACATGTTACGTACAGTATGATGCCCAATAAAAAAAAAAAAATACAAAACACCGGCACTCGTAAATGACAGCAAGAGAAAAATGAAAGAAAGGGTAAGAGACGCAGATAGAAAGAGAAGTGAGGATGAAAAAGGATTTAAATGAAATGTAAATGAGAGCGCACAAGCCAGAGAAATAGAATAAAAGAGAGAGAGAGAGAGATAGATCAGTACATGAGAGAGACAGATGGTAAAAAAAAAGAAGTAAATGAGAAAGATTTTGCAACAGAGCGAGTGAGCAGTTGTGAACGAGTGTAAAGTTTTGATGAAGGACAAACTAATGTCAGGGACTGGGGCGGTTCGGGCTTCCTGCTCCCCGGCTACCACATGTGAACCCGCCTGTCACTCACACTCCATCGCCATGACAATCATCGTAATGCCGATGCCTGGGGGCGGGGACAAGCCTGTCCTTGTAACAAACAGAACCCCTCTGCGATCTGACGCCAAACACTGCGGAGAACATCGCACTCTCTCTCTGTCACACACACACACACACAAAAATAGAAACTCTTGCACACAAAGGTTGAAGCAAATTTTGGTCTAAATTCAGCTACATATACAGTAACAATGATGTGACGTGATGTGTTACTGTCACAATGTCCAAAGCATGCTAAAGCTTTGGTCAAACATTCATTGTGTAATATGGAGCCTGTGAAACTGTGTGTGTGCTTGCATTTTTTTTCTTCATTTTATGCATTCCCACAGTGCATGTGAGTCTGTGATCGGTCATACCGTATGTGTGTATGAGGGAGAGCGAGATGTGTGCGTGTGTGTGTGCGCCTGTGTGTTAGCCATGGGGCAGGGAGAAGGGACTTGTCAAGCTGAGATAGAGATGGCAAACTGGATGGTGATGCCAGCCCTGTGTGACAGCTCCTTCACACAGATGCACACACGCTCACATGCACACAAATACACACATACTGTAAACCCCCAAACCTACCCTAGCCCACACTACGGAGCTGTGAAAGCTGGGACGCAGAAAGAAAACGAGACTGGTGGAACCTCCTTTCAACTGGAGGCTGATTGGGGTGTGTGTGTCTGTGTGTGCGCGTGTGTTGGAGGTGGTGGGCTGGCGGGAAGAAATGAAGGGGGTTCAAAGTGTCACATCAATTTGTGGCTGTGCTGTTTCTGAAAGAGGCTAACCCCACTGCCACTTAAGCTTAACACAACAGTGAACAGCAAACTGGCGGACAGGACACATACATTTAGTAGACACACACACACACACACACACACACACAAACACACACATATGCACAGTATACTTACAGGAATGCAGGCACATCCAATTATATGGTTTCTAAAGCACTCAAATTCCAAATCTTTATTTTTATAGATATTTTTCTACCTTTCTACCATTTTCAATTGTAACTGTGAAATAGTGTTTCCCAAAAGACGGATGTGTTCTGGCAAAAGTTCATGATGAATAATTACAACACATACTGTAAAATTATCTAGTAATCCCAGATCCTCCATCAGTGCAGCAAGGCTTTGAAAACGCTGAAAACAATCACTGAAGGCATTGACAGTTGAAAACGGACCCTGATATCTGCACACACAGATTCATTGCATCTTCTGCAAATCTATCAACGTTTCTGTCTGAAATTGTATTTTGGTAGGACGCTCCATTGTGCCTCTGAGCCAAGAGCGCGTGCAGGATGTTGAGGTAAGGTTGCTGGTTTGAAGCCCCCTGGGGTGACCAGGCCCTAGATCACTTTAACCACTCGTCTCCATTAACAGGCTCCCAGATATCATTATGCTCTCCGGGGACCAGGCGTGCTCTAACCAACCATTTACCCTATCGCACTCTCCTTTATTTCTGCCTCATCCCTCCCTCGCTCTGCCATGATGTTTCTCAATGAGAAAAGACAGCGGGGAGAAAAAATATGAGATTGATTTATTTGCCTGTGTTCTTTGGGATGGAGTACTCTCCCTCTCTTTCTGTCCTCTTTCTCTGCAAACTGAAACCAATTAGCGAACAGAGCACTTGTAGCGGGGAATGTAGGGCAAGCGAGGAGTAATAAAAAAGTATTGACTTTTCCGTGACTGTACGCGGCGTGAAAGGGGTGCCGCGGCCTTGTCCGACATGAAAGGAGCTCCATTAATTTCACTTATTTCACCCAGGCCCCTGTCAGGAGGCCCTAATGCGTCCCAGGCACACTTCTCACATGCAGACACTCAGACAGCGCCACGCAGCTCGAGCCTGGTTACCAAATGAGTTTACGTTATATATCAGAGCGAGAGAGAGGAGCGAAAGAGAAGGAGTCATTTCTAATTCCCTGGTTGAGACACAAAGCGAGGCCTTTCATACGTAGCTAATTTTCTCGATGTCTCTCTCTCTCTCTCTCATTCTGCACCACGTAAAGGCCACAGTGGCAGAAAATGACCTAAAGTACCAAAACAGTCTGCAACACATTTACTTGAGAATATAGTGGTAATCCATTTTGGTTTTAGTTTTCTTGGAGCCACTCAGTCTACCAAAAAAGCCAGTAGAAATAGAAAAGACACATTGGTATACATTTCAGATACAGCTGTAGAGGTGTAAAAGGCCGGACATAAAAACAATGGTTGAGATTCCTACAAACAAGTTTTTTTTTAAATGTAGAAGAATTTTCTACCTCAAAAGAGAATAGAACATTTTCTGGAATGTGCCATTTTGGGGCCATTGTAGGCAAAAACAAAGAAATGAACATAGTGGAGTCGAGGGAGATGGATTATATGTAGATATGTCCCAATATAGAATAATAATAATATAATATATATAATAATAACATAACAAGGAAAATAACTCTGAGGTCACCATGTACTGACCATGATCCACGCAGTCTGACATTTTTTTAACATTGATGGAGACAGACAGTTATTCTGCCTTTAAGTGTACTATGAAGGCAGAAGGTCTGAGCCCGCTCGGGACGGTCGTCACCTTTCTCCTATGAAAATCCGTGATTAAGTTTGACGTTCCCCTGATCCACAGCGAAGAGGACTTTACCCTCTACGGACACCAGGCGACGGAGGAACTCGCCATCACCACATTCTTCCACTGGGACAAAAGAGAGCATCAAGTGATTGTACACGGGTACACTAAAAGACCTGAAGTATTTGTAAAGCATGGGGAAGCCGCGGAATGCAATCACAAGATCCAGGTCTTGAAGAAGCCATCGTCCATACTTTGCAGGGCCGCATAACCGAGCATTCTGTTTGGCTGGTAGAGAAGTTGGACCTTCATGTGATGGATTTCATTGTTGTTGCAGCTCGGGACAAACAACGGTGTCCAACAAAGTGTGTTAAGGCTCCGGTTTACCCCACACAGGAAAAGTCAGACTAGCTTCAATGAAAAATTTAAAGTGATATCCTGTTGGAAAAAAAATATGATAAATGATAAAAATCAATTACAAGATACATTATGCAAGATGCAAATTTGAGAAGATATTTTACCCTTTGCTTTCTGCTATTTGATGATCTTGACTGAACATGCTTATATATATCCGCAGTGGACAAACAGTGTTTTATTTTATTTTTTTTGAGTATGTGTGTGTGCGTTTTTGGGCGTGTGTTTGCATGAATACATGCCATGTGTAGAACAAGAATAGACGCAACCCAAGAGTATGTGTGTGTGTGTAAAAGAGCGAAGAGTGAGAGGCTATCTGCAGACAGAAACTAATCAGTGTGTGTGAGATAAGAAAGCAGCCTTTATGGTGTATAGTAATCAGCCCCCCCTCGGCCTGCCACCGCCATGCATAATCACCACGACTTATTCACATGATTGATGAAATATGCGTCTGTGAAATCCGAGCTGCTTTTGTTATCATCCTGTTTTCTCCCCTCTCCCCCCGCTTTCCTTTTCTCTCAATCTTTTTTTTTGTCTTGTTCAACCTCTCTGTCTCTCTAAACATTGCTTCACTGCTCTGCAGTGGTCAAAGATGTTTGGGACCATGTGCAAACAAGAAATTACATGCACAGCATGGGGGCCCTCTATAAACACAAACACACACCCACATGCTCCCTTTAGATGTACTGTCTGCTCATAAGGTAGTTACATGATGCATGCGACGTGCTGGGGAAAAATTGTCTGGAGAATGATAGGAAGAAAATGGAGAAGGGGAAAAAAGAAAAGACGAAGAAGAGCTAGTAAATGAGCAGAATGAGCAGAAACATTAATCGAAGGCTGGATTAGAGGGGGATGAGAGGAGAGAGATATGGAGTGATAGATGGAATTAGATGGAAAGATGCTTCAGAGAGCTCTTGTCATTGACACTCAAACGCATTAATCACAGAACGGATGTAGAATTTCCAACGAATGCAACATCGAAAAGAAAACAAGTAAAAGAAAACAATTCATGTGACAAGCAACTTTTTTCTAAAAATATTTTTGTGTGGTGTTTTTAAAAGGTTTATATCTAAAATATTAGAACAATAAAACATTAAAATCTATATCTACCAACTGATCTCTGATTAGTTTAATAGGTTTCTAACCAGGTGAGAAACACAGTCTCACAGGGGGGAAGTGAAATAGAAGACTAAGGCTACATCCACAAAAGCGTTGCTTCAAACTCATGACAAGGGTTCGACAATAGAACCTGCTTGTAGAAGGTGAATAGAAGAAGACAACTTGCAAAACAGTGTTATCCAACAAGATGCAGTGCAATCGATTGTAATGGAAATCATATGAATACCACATTGTACCCTGGTGAGTATTATTAGAAATGTTCTTCTTAGAAGAAAAGTCTTTATTCTATTGCTATATTAGATACCCTCCCAACCAGTAAAGCGTCTCACATTGTTGTGGCACTTGGCGCCATTCTATCTGAACCTGCTTATAAAAGTAAAAAAGCTTTGACTCTGGTATGCTTGGGTTTAGGCTAACATATTATGTAGTAGGAGAACAGGGACTAGCACTGCTTTGGGTAAAGAGGAGGCCATAAGGGAAGGTGGGGGCTGAGACCAAAGGTAAGATTAGGAATGGGGCTGATGAATTAAGGCCCCAGCCTCAGGATGCTATTACACATCTATAATGAGAAACAGAGAAGAGGGGGGCTTGTCTTCCCACCCCGACACACCTTAGATTAAATATGCACAATTCCCATGCAAAATGGGCCAGGAACAGGCGGGACCAGCGTTGCCGTCTCATCCCTGTGCTGGAGTCGTTTCAGCCAGGGTTAACAGGCTCATCAGTCAACACAGAGTGCTTAGCACAGGACATCAAGGCCATTTGCAGGTTTAAATATTTGTGATTGCTTCCCTTTCCAGATCCCACTTGCAACCTTCCCCCACACATGCTCCCCGTGCTGCCTAGTAAGCATCTGGCTCTGCAATGAGACACACACAGGCATGCACGCAAGTCAACTATGTAATAACAGGTAAAAATGTGTACACAAACAAAGTATACAAACCACATTGGAATGACCACTGTAGGTATGGTGAACAAATAAAACACTGAGGAGACGTAGTATTATCAATTATTATAAAAAGTTAGTACAGAAATCAACTACCATTCCCGTGGAGAAAAATACTGTGTGCAATTTAAAAGGCAACATAAGAGAATTAAAACACACTTCTACCTACTATTATAAAATATATTCTTTTGCTTTGTTAAATGCTAAACACACACGTAAGTCGATGTATCCTGTCTGCTGCATCCTCTGTGTCCGTCTGCACCACAGCTTTATTCCATTCAATTTGCATTCCAGAGCTAGGGGTTGACTTCTATCACCAAAACACTGCTGTATGGGAGGGCTGTCATGTCATATTTCTTAACACACACACCTACAACACATAGTTTGCGAGAAAAAGGGGAAGGGGGCGGGGGGCGGGAAAGGTGGGCATAAAAAAGTTGCAGCAAGGTACCGTGGATGAACAGGACAGAGAAAAAGAACAAGTGTGAAAATAAACAAGACAGCGAGGGAAAGAAAGAGTGATCGCGTGAGATAGAGATAGAGAAAGGCAGTGATTACTCCACACAACATAGAGTATGGTTCAGTGGAGCATATCTGCACAGGGACAGGTGGTCCATTAAAAGCACAGACATCCTTATACTGCTTGTCTGCCGGCTTTCTCTTACATCCATGTAAACATGGAGAGAAAACTATCGAAATAAACCCCAAAGCAATCTCCAGACTCAACTTTCCCTCAGAACAACTATGACAATGATGACAATGCAGTTTATAGCATATACTCTATATAGTAAAGGAAATCTTGCTGAAAATACAATTTATTTCTGTTTAGAATGTTGGAGAACCAATGTACAGTACTTGCGATGTATTTAAACTGAAGATAGTGTCAATTTAATCGGTACATTTGCAATTAAATACGTCGCATGGAAAATACACACAAGCTGTATTTAGATACTGTGCCTTTCAGCAAGCCTTCAGGACTTCCTCAAGGTTGTAATGACACAAATATATAGTCAACTTAGAAGTGCTGGAAAACTGTTTGTAGTTGAAATAAAACAGTGAGTCCGATGCTGTAGTATTGCTGTCCCTGCAAATACCCAAGATCAATGGGAGCGGACTAGGAGCCGTATAGAGACAGGCGTTTGACACAGGTATGTTCAGAGAGACCGTATAAGAAGTGTTTTTTTCAACATAACTTGATTGTTAACATATTTTCTTCACTATGGTACATACAAAATGTCCTGCTGTACTGCGGAATTGTCTTGTCTCACTAACCTAAAGCTATGATTTAAGGATTGCAAGATTTATTTTAATGAGTTTTTATATGACGAGCAATACCACTTAACCATATTAAATTGTTGTTAACAGGAACACAATAAGAGTATAAAAGATTACAAAACAATTACGTCAAATAAAACGGGAGACATTAAAGTTTCATTGATGGTTTAACTTTTTTAACGGACTATACATTTGTTAAAGGCCTTGATGTACAGTTGGCCTGGAAATGTATGCCTAGAGTATAACAAGTAAACATACATCTAAGTAGTTCCAACAATAAATTGCCAAACTTGATTTATTACTTTTAAACAGAAGGTTGACATAAATTAATTTGATTAGGTAAAGAAATTGGCCTGAAGTGACCCGGGATCGGATCGAGTTGATTGCAACTACTTGGACAATAAATAATGACGTCTAATGTCATTCTTTCTCATAAGTCACGGTAAAATATGAAGTCCACTTGACATGATGTTGTGTGCACTCGGCCCTGGTGATACTCTGTATGCAGGCCTTGTGGCGCAAAATGCCACCGTAATGAAAGCAAAGTGTTGAGGGTTAATTGATAAATCTGAGGTCCTGAGTAGGAAGGAGTTTGGCAGGGGGAATATTTTACGGCTGTGCAAATGAAGGGGCTGCAGCGTTTTACACATGCCGTAAAATGGTTATGGAGAATTTGCGTTCTCTTTCTCACCGCAACAACCGAGACATTAATGCAGCTTAGCTGGGGAGATGGATGGGCGTGATAACCTATCAAATACATACGGAGACAGACACATTAAAAGGTGGACACTGGTCCAAAGGTGGTGCTGCCCCTGTCCCGCCTAATTCCATTGTCTCTACTTGGCCTATTTCAGTCTAGAAATTAATTGCTAATGGGAATTCTGTTCCCAGTAAAAAATACCCCTCATCAGTTGCATGCGTCATGGTGATACATTGAGGCTGAGGCTGTTAAGAGTAGGCCATGTGTGTATTTATGAAAACACACTTTTCCGGTCCCTGTCGCCTGATGCTTTGCACCCACATCATAAAAAATGATGATAATAAAGCCCCAACAGAATGAGAGTGTGTTTTGTGGCAAGAGGAGGTAGAGTGGACAATGCCGTTGCAACATTAAAGTGCGTGGCAAGGCAACATGTATTCAACTGTGTGCACGTGATTGCCGCTCAGTAAAGCAGCGATGCCTGATGCATCTGTTCCGCTGTGTGTCCGTGTGTGTTGGTTCTGATCGGACGCTAGCCGTTGAAACCTGTGACGGTTATCAGTCTAATCCGAGGGGAAGGAAATGCTTGCAGCGGAGACAGACACAGACGTGACCACTCAGTGTACTTGATTAGCACGTAGCCTCCTAATTAGCCATCCTCTATGGTTACAGGCAGTACCGCTGGTGACATGGCCACAAAAGTAGCGTGGGCAGAGAGGGCTTTCCCATCTCTGCATTTGAAATTAGACATCGTTGGTGCAATGAGCTTGTGCAGAAACTAATCCTTTCAATATGTTATAGAACAATGGACGGCAATATTAAACGTTACAACGTTAAGAGGTTTAGGCAATCGCTCACACAACTCGCTTATCTTCATAGCAAAGAAATCTCAAGATAATTCATATTCGTCCTATGTGTGTGTGTTACCTAAATAAAGCAGTGCCCTTTTAACCATTGATTCAGTATTATTTCAAACAAGATCTGAATTAGCCCTGCATGGAGGAAGGTTGCAGTCCGGTTAAATGATGCATGTTCACTCATTTAGGCAGCCAGCATCACTACGTCAGTATGATAGAGCAGAAACAGTAGGGGTGCACTAATTATTGAAGGGGGTTAGTTCCATGCGCCCCCCAAAACATACAACTATGCATAAATTTGATCGAACAAACATTCATAGACGCTCACTAAACTTATCATCCATTTTCTCTGTTATAGCACTGCTCTTGGAAACTGAGAAGTTGAGGCAAGGACACATGGACGCTGGAGAAAGGGCAACCACTACACGGACCCCGTTGGTTTAAGGTGGGGCCGTTGGGAGGTGGCGACTTGCATCTGTCTGATCACATGTGGATGTCTTGACACACTGTGCTAAATTTGCCTTGGTAGATTTTCCTGCTCGGATACAGATGGCTGAGGTAAAAAAAGGACGAGGACTCATGGGCTATTTCTAGGGCCTGGTTTGGTTATGCTGTGTGCATACTGCCAAGAGCTGTGATGGTCAAGCCAAAGAACCTCGGTCTGGAAATAGGAAAAACAACTGGGCTATGCTAATGATGAGGCTTCTGGCTGTGTAGAGGGCTGAAGCAAGGCTAAGGGTGATGATTACAAGTTGGGCTAGGTAATGTGGCAGAGGCTGGGTGCGAGGGCTGTGGCAGGGGTTTGAAAATAATTAGGAGCATGGCTGGGTAACATAGCTTGATAATGTGGCTGCGGGGAGGCTGGCTGGGCACGGTATGAAGATGATGAGTACCAGGGTTGAGCTGTCCACTCCATTGGCCCTATGAGCTGTGACAAGAAGCTCTGCTGGCTTCTGCTGTAGCTGGGGGTGATGCCAGCGATAGGACTAATGCACTAATTACCACAGAATGAGAAAAGAAAGAGAGCGTAAACAGAGGTAGAGAGACACAAAGAGATGGAGCATCAGACAAAGAGGCGGAAGGGGGAACGTTAGATCGGATGAGCTCTGAGTGACAGCGGTATGACATGACTGGGCTGAGAGCATCTTTATCAACAACATCCTACACAGCAGCAGTGGTATTATCAAAGAGAAAAGCGAGGTCAAGTTCAGCCAGGAGGTATGAATGTGTGACTCGTTGTGCACTATGCATACGCATAGGATTTGCGTAAACCATGCATACCACACACTTGCCATTGTTTGTTTTGTTGGAAATATGGTTCAATGATGACTTGCAACGTTTTGACTTGCAGCCAGCAATTCCTTTCAGCTTCGGCAAATTGTCCACGTGGAGGTTCTACAACTCAAAACACACATCAAACAAACGAAAAAAACGGACTGCAATTTGAATAGATATCGTATCAATGAAAACCTTCATTTACCACACATGCTCAAACATAAAACCCCTCCAAGCTTTCCATCAATACTGTATTTTACACATATAGCGTAGTTGCAAGGAGCAAAACTGATCTTACTCCCCCGGCCCCTGTTGTCAGCTGCATGAGACCCTATTCTCCCGCCCACTCACTCCACTTTTTTATTTATTTCCACCTCCTGGGGCTGTGTTCGTTCATTCCCGTGCCGCTGCTCCCTCCTTCTTCCCTTTGCTCCTCTCGCTTTCTCTCTCTCTTGTTTCACTCCTTGTTTCCGGGCAATTGGGTCTGGGTGCTGGTGGTGGGGGGTAAGAGGCTGGGGTGGAGCTGCTGGGAACTTTGTGTGCTTGCATGTGTGTGTGTGTGCGTGCGTGCTGGGAAGTGAGCTAATAAAGGACGGTGATCCATGAAAGGCCTTGAGCAAAGACACAGTCAATTACCTAATGCCTGGACCAGACCGCAGGGCCCACGCACATACATTCTCTCTCCTATATACCTATACTCACACACACACGCACACACATGCATACACCTCATTTACGTATACATGGAGAGGGGGCAGTGGAGGGCATAACTGGGAATTGTGTGTGGGTGGGTGTGCATATGTGTGTGATGGAGAGTGGCGATTTATTAAATTGCTGTCACTTTTGACAAATATGTGCAACTCAAGTTGAAAGGGTTAGGATGTGCAGCATCTCTGTGTTTCCTCCTTTCTTTAAGAATAAAATAAACCCAGGCATAAACCTGGGATAAACCATCGGTTGCTATGAGTCAGAACGGGGTGAGGAAGTGTCGTCTGACCTGGCTCAATGTTCCAGCTCTAGACCGGAGTTAAACAGGTGTCGGACATTTATTGAGTTTGATGTGAAAAGGACAACCGGTTTCTATAACAGCTGTATGATCACTTTACAATTATTATTACATTACTACAAATCTACAGCAGACTTTAGAGGCTCTTTGCATTTCAATCATATATTTTACCATTGTCAACCTCAGGGACATTTTTGATGCCTGGAGTTTAGGTTGTTGCATTACCATGAAAAGACATTTAAATGAAAATTAAAAGAACCCTCTACTGAATAATGTTGAATACTGCAATAAGAGAAAAACAAAAGTGCCATCTGTACGAAAGATACATTGAAACATCTTGCATGATTGTAAAGGCGTTAGAGAAAAAAACGTTGACTGTGTCGAGGCAGAGAAGGAAACATTCATCAGTTCTGCATCCATGCGTAGCATTGCGGCTAGGTGGCTCCAAAGCTAGCTAGACCGGATAACTAAAAGGATAATAATAATACCACAAATAATGAGGTTTGTGTTTGCTGTTTTTAACCTACCTCCTCTCGGGGTTAGTAAGTAAATCCACTATCTGAAGCTCTTCGAGGCGGCTGACTGAATAGAAGAGTTTCTGCTGTGGCTCGGATGGTGGAGTATACTTCCTGTTCCTCTGGTTGGCGAAAAAGAAGAAAAACAAGGACACAAGTTTGTCATCTAGGTTTCAGTTCATGAAGTGGATGCTTTTTATTGATTATTATATAAACTGCACTGCAATTGTTTTTTATTTTAAGCAAGTTCTAATGTTTCAATCAATACTCTTAATTGGTTTCAAATGTTCCTTTTTAAGCATATATACACTGTTGAAAATGAAAGAAAAAAATGAAATCTTCTAAAAACGTTTCTGGTTTGGGATTATATACGAGTCGCTTTAGTAGTCAAATTTTGTTTGCAAGTGGATGTTTGTGTGCGTTGTGATGTCACGAGAGGCTTGGTCTTGGAAGGGAGATACGTTCACCGGCGATGGCTCTAACTATGGCTCCATCTGCTGGTGCCCCGAAACTCAGAGCATTCCCCTCACACCTGAGACCCATCAGGGTGTGACGACCCGGAGGCCTTCATAAAGGTGGAAGACACACCGTTGGAGGGAGACGAGCTGAGCAGAGCAGACCAAGCCATAAGGATTCGAGGAGGCAGGAGAGACCGGGAGGACGGTGTTGTTTTCCTTACAGAAGTGGATTTCCGTAAAGTTAAGTTCTACCGGCAAAGATTGACCGAAGCCTGAGTTACCCCCTGTTTTGACTGTTTTCTGTTGAACCTGAAGGACGGAAATTAAAACCTTTTGTTATATTTTGAACCCGGTGTCCTCGCACTATTTTGAACTACCCCGGAGAGAGCGGCGCCGCCTCTCGTGACATCACATATGGTGGAGGATGCAGGCACTGTTCAAGCGGATTTAGTGCATGTCAGAGGAGGACACCGAAAGATTGATTCAACACTTTTCTAGATTGACTGTAGGCCCCTCACTGGACAAAATGGAAGAAATCTTGAAGACCCTTATTGCTGGCCAGCAAGCCCAGATGCAAACAAACTTGGCTCTCTTGGAAGAACAAAAGAAAGCCAACCTTCTGAGGGCGGAGGAATTACAACTGCAGAAACAGATGGCCGACCGGAATGTACGCCCAATAAATGCAAGTAACTATTTATCCAAGATGGGTGCCACGGATGACGTTGAGGCATTCCTGCATGCCTTTGAAGCCACGGCCACTAGGGAAGCCTGGCCCAGGGACCAGTGGGTTGGTCTGTTAGCCCCTTTTCTAACTGGGGAGGCACTGAATGCTGTTCGGGACTTGGGGCCTGACCAAGCGACGGACTATGATGCCCTGAAAACGGAGATCTTGAGCAGAAATGGAATTACCAAGTTTGGTATGGCCCAGCGCTTCCACAACTGGACCTTCCAACCCGACCAACCTCCTCGTGCACAGATGCACGAACTTGTACGGATCACGCGGAAGTGGCTGGAACCACAGAGGAATACGGCGCCTGCAGTAGTAGAGGCCGTGGTGGTGGATCGATACTTACGTGCCCTGCCTTATGAGGCAAAGCGGTTCCTCAGTCAACAGGCCCTGACCACGGCCGATCTAACCGTGGAAGCAGTGGAAAAGTATCAAGCCACAGCAGATATGCTTCGGGCCTCCAGAAGAGAACCCAGGAGCATGGCCCTACCACAGACTGAAACAACCCGTCCCAAGGTTACCAACCCAGCCTCTTCAAGAGCCCCAGGGGGAGCCAGAAACCCGCTGGGTCCCAAGGAAATACACCAGGAAAGGGAAACCAGACAGTGTTACCGGTGTGGGGGAGTGGGACACCTCTCCTGGCATTGTGGGACGCAGGCGGACGACCCTATGCCCACGGCTAAGTCATCCAGCTCATCACCCGCCCCCCGGTTTGCCTCGCTCATAGGACTTGTAGATGCCCCCTCAGATCGACCTCCCACCTGCCCGGTGACTGTGAATCACCAGGACGTGGAGGCCTTGCTAGATTCGGGTAGCCGAGCTACCCTGGTACGGAAGGACCTGATAGGGCCACTTGGTTTGACCCCAGGGAAAGTCCTTCCCGTTTCCTGTGTCCATGGAGACACCAGAGACTACCCCATCGTTGAACTCACGATGACCACTACCCGGGGGACCATACTCACGGAGGTGGGGGTGGTTGATTCCTTGCCCGTCCCCATCCTAATTGGACGAGACTTCCCAGCCTTCCACCTGCTGTGGAGGGAGACTCAGGAGCGGCTAAGCAGAGTACCTCGGAAGCGGAGAGGTAGGACTCATCCTGATAATATTCATGTGAAACCCTCAGAATTACGCTCTCCGGCCTGTGCTCTTGCAGGAATGACAGGTGCCCAGGCTGACACCGAGGCGGGTCCGGACACGGGAGAAGACAACATGGCTCAGGAAAGTGCGCCGATCTCGAGCGAGGAAGACATCCCGGGCATCGACACACTTCCCCCGCTCACAGGCCAGTACGGTACAGCCCAGTTACAGGATCCCACCTTGACAAATGCCCTGAGAAATGTGCAGGTGTTAGAGGGAGTAGTGCTAGGGGATCGGACAAACCCTACCTATCCACATTTTGCAGTAAGTCGGGGGTTAGTCTACCAGGTGGTAAAGAAAAATGATGAAGTGCATGAACAGCTCCTCGTACCACAGTCCTATCGAGCCACCGTACTTCACTTAGCACTTTGTCACCCACGCACCCACTAGGGGCCCACCTAGGGGTCGAGAAAACTAAGGAGAGAATCCTGCAACGCTTCTTTTGGCCCGGAGTACACAAAGAGATTGAGAATTTCTGTCGTAGTTGCCCAGAATGTCAGCAAGTGGCACCAAAGCCCACATACAGAAATCCGCTCATCCCATTACCAATTATCGACACTCCCTTTGAGAGGATTGGACTGGACATAGTAGGGCCCTTACCAAAAAGTGCCAGAGGGCATCAGTATATTTTGGTCATCCTGGACTATGCAACCCGATATCCTGAGGCCATCCCGCTGAGGAAGGCTACGGCCCGACACATCGCCAACGAGCTGTTTCTCCTCTCAACCAGTCTTGGAATCCCAAAGGAGATATTGACCGACCAAGGGACTCCGTTTATGTCCAGGGTGATGAAGGAACTCTGTGCGCTACTGAAGATCAAACAACTAAGAACCTCAGTCTACCACCCCCAGACGGATGGATTAGTAGAACGGTTTAACAAAACTCTAAAGTCCATGCTACGTAAGGCCGTTGGGGAAGATGGGCGCAACTGGGATCACCTGCTGCCGTACCTGCTGTTTGCGGTGAGAGAGGTGCCGCAGTCTTCTACTGGTTTTTCACCCTTTGAGCTCTTGCTTTCTTACAGACCCAGAGGACTGCTGGACATTGCGAAGGAGGCCTGGGAGGAGCAGCCATGCCAACAGCGGACCCTGATTGAGCATGTCGGGGCCATGAGGGAGAGAATGAAGGCCATCTATCCCATGATGCGGGAACACATGGAGACCACGCAACGGCAACAGCAAGCCTCCTACAACCGGTCGGCTCAACCCAGAGAGTTCAAGCCGGGTGACAAAGTGCTGGTCCTGGTGCCAACCGTGGAGTGTAAATTCCTGGCAACTTGGCAAGGACCATATGAGGTCATTGAACGGGTGGGAGAGGTCAATTACAAGGTAAGGCAACCGGGAAAAAGAAAACGTGAGCAAATTTATCATGTTAACCTCTTAAAGAAGTGGCACGCCAGGGAGGCGCTATTCAGTTGCCCAACACCCACGGAGTCCAAGGAACCAGGGCGAGATGAGGTGCAGGTGGGTCCCAGCCTGTCCCCCCATCAACGGCAGATGGCTCGGGAACTAGTGGACCGTAACCGGGATGTTTTCTCCTCTCTTCCCGGGCACACGGAAGTGACCCAGCACGAGATACGCACCGTGCCAGGCAAAACGGTGAACCAGCGCCCGTACCGGGTGCCGGAGGCTCATAAGGGGGCCATTCAGGAGGAGGTAAGGAAGATGTTGGAGTTGGGAGTGATCGAGGAATCTCAAAGTGCCTGGGCAAGTCCCATTGTACTGGTTCCCAAACCGGACGGGTCAATACGGTTTTGCAACAATTTTCGGAAGTTGAATGAAGTATCTGAATTTGACGCATACCCAATGCCTCGTGTCGATGATCTGGTAGACTCCTTGGGATGTGCTCGCTTCATAACCACGCTTGACCTCACAAAAGGCTACTGGCAGGTTCCCCTGACGCCGGCGTCTAAGGAGAAGACTGCCTTTGCGACACAGGAGGGGCTCTACCAGTATACCCGGCTCCCCTTTGGTCTCCACGGAGCACCGGCCACGTTCCAGCGATTGATGGATCGGGTCCTTGCTCCCCATAAGAGGTACGCGGCAGCATATTTGGATGATGTGGTCATACACAGTCCCGATTGGGACAGTCACCTACCCAGAGTACAAGCTGTGATTGATTCAATCCGAGATGCAGGGCTCACAGCAAACCCCAAGAAGTGCAGGCTGGCTTTCAGCGAGACAAACTACCTGGGGTACACCATTGGGAGGGGTTTGGTCAAGCCCCAGGAAGCCAAGTTGCGGGCCATAAAGGACTGGCCACAGCCCATCACCAAGAAACAGGTGAGGACATTTTTAGGCCTAGCCGGCTACTACCGACGTTTTATTATGGGTTTTGCCACCATAGCAGCCCCTCTAACAGAACTGACCACCAAACGGCACTCCCGAATGGTGAGGTGGAACCCTGCGGCGGAGGCGGCCTTCAGCCACCTGAAGCGGGCTCTGTGCTCCGGTCCAGTCCTGGTGGCACCAGACTTCCGGAAGGAATTCATCGTACAGGCGGACGCTTCAGAGGTGGGTCTGGGTGCGGTACTCGCCCAGACACGTGAGGGGGAGGAACACCCAATCCTCTACATAAGCAGGAAGTTACTTCCAAGGGAGAAGAACTATTCCACAGTGGAAAAGGAATGCCTCGCAGTTACCTGGGCCCTGGAATCCCTACGGTTCTACCTCCTGGGCCGACAGTTTACGGTGGTGTCGGATCATGCCCCTCTGCAGTGGATGGCCAAGAACAAGGAAACAAACCGTAGGATCACTAGGTGGTTCTTGAGCTTACAAGCCTTTAATTTTTCTGTTGTCCACAGGGCGGGCAAGAGCCACAGCAACGCGGATGCACTCTCCAGACGGGACGCCTTCTACACCTCCTACACATCGACGAGGACGTCGGTCTCGAGGGGGGGGATGTGTGATGTCACGAGAGGCTTGGTCTTGGAAGGGAGATACGTTCACCGGCGATGGCTCTAACTATGGCTCCATCTGCTGGTGCCCCGAAACTCAGAGCATTCCCCTCACACCTGAGACCCATCAGGGTGTGACGACCCGGAGGCCTTCATAAAGGTGGAAGACACACCGTTGGAGGGAGACGAGCTGAGCAGAGCAGACCAAGCCATAAGGATTCGAGGAGGCAGGAGAGACCGGGAGGACGGTGTTGTTTTCCTTACAGAAGTGGATTTCCGTAAAGTTAAGTTCTACCGGCAAAGATTGACCGAAGCCTGAGTTACCCCCTGTTTTGACTGTTTTCTGTTGAACCTGAAGGACGGAAATTAAAACCTTTTGTTATATTTTGAACCCGGTGTCCTCGCACTATTTTGAACTACCCCGGAGAGAGCGGCGCCGCCTCTCGTGACATCACAGCGTGCGTTGCAATACGTCTCACAATGTGCCAGTGGGGATTGTGACTGACAGGCGTTGTCGAAGCTGATTCTGGGCCTTCTCCAGGTGTGTGTAGGAGGTCTGCAGACGCAGCCTCAGGTCGGGGCAATGCACACGCTGCTCCCACACCGCCCCTGGCTCTCTCAACCAAACCTGCCATAATCACAACCACCAGCACAGAGACAGACACACGAATGAGATAATGATCACTGTATATTTCTGTCTCAGACCTTAGCCTCTCCCTCTGATCCCTCTCCACAGAGAGAGATGGCTTACAGCTCAAACCAGAGGGCAGTCCTCTTCATCTCTCCTCCTGTGACACAACGACCAAGAGAGAATCAGAGAAAGGGGGAAGAAGGAGGTGTCATAGTGATGAAAATTCAATCATGCAAGAGAGTGAGGAAACAAGGAGGCCGGGCCTGGCAGAGTTAAAAGTGGGGGACGCAGAGCGAGGACAAGAGCTGCAAAGAGTGACCAAGATGGCGAAAGTAGCAGAAAACAGGCACAACTACTAGTCCGCTTAGCTTTGGAGATACTCTTCGCCTACTTAAAGCTTTAATATGCTCTTTTTATCCACATTCCTTCCGGAAGTGAAATTGATATATATATATATATATATATATATATAAATCATATACATTCAACAGTTTGAACAGTTTAAAGCGTGCATTGTTGGTTTGTTCTGTTCTGGAGATTTCTTAACACTGAATGAAAAAGATAACAGAATACAGTCACCATCTTTAATTTGATGCTAAACTTCTGAGCGATTCAAGGTGATATTCTGGGACCTAAAGTCAGCTAAACTTCAAACAGCTGTCCATCAATTGTAATCCTTGTACATATTCTTGACATTGTGGCTCCTACCCTGGAGTGATGGGTTTCTGAGTGGCATATCAAAGTTGCAAAAACAAAGAAATGTTGTTTTTAGTAACAGGTTTTTGAGGCTTTCTCTTTCTAACCTCACCCCCACCCTACTTACATCGCCTTGAGACCGTGGTGCTCTTGTACTGAGGACATTGAATACACTTGAAACATATGTAATAGTTCTTAACCAATGAATACCAAAGTTATCTCTTGGAAAAAGAAATCTGTCCATTTGTATATTTTCTTTTCAGCTGCAAGCTACAACTGTTACTGTTGTTGTTAGTTGTAGATGGGCACATGTTCTTTTGTTATAGTGACGTTAAACTTTGTCCAGTACAGATGAACTTTGTTTGAGGTGACCTTCAGTTGTTTGGTGTTAAAAAAAGAGAGGGAGAATGACGAGGGAGAGATAGAGGGAGGGACGGGGACCCTGTCCTTGCTCCTATCGCCACGGGATCGCTGGCCTGGCCTGACCACTTCCACAGCCAGCACCTCAACCTTATCCATCACCACTAGATAGTTATCGCACCGGGGAGGGAGGGGCTGAGGGGCGTAGGGGTGAGTGCAAATCAGGGAAGGGGGACTTCTCGCACTAATCACGCACACTCAAAAAAGAGAAACAAAGAAAGAGAGGGAGAAAGACAGATGCTGTAGATGTGTGTGTAAAATGTATTCTTCCTGATTAAACTCACTCTAACTACAGGCAGCTGGAGACATGTGTCTGTTGTGCAGCTAACGAGACGAATCCACACCTCATTTCTACTCACTTATGTTTTACATTCCTAGAAACTAATAATAAAGAAAGCGCTTTGCCATAAAGAGCAACAGAGCGTAAATAACACATAATGAAATGGCTCCTCATTAAATAATCAACATACACACACACACACACACACACAAACGCTTGACAAAACAGTTAAATGCACAGCTTGACTCTGGTGAATTGGAGACTGGTTCTTAAAAAAGACCCATGTTGCCGTGTCTTCTAAATGTATAAGAAAGTTGGATGTTTAGCCACACTAAGCAAGCAAGACTGTGTTTTTGAGTTGTCGATGCATCATTAACATGCCAACAGGAAGATCGCTTAAAAAAAAGGTATTAAGTCAATTTACGAACAAATCCTTGTGTGTCTGCCACAGCACGGACCTTACTGCTCGGGCAAGCCACATTGAATTGATGAGGAACACAAACGAAAGCTGCCCATGAGACACACTTTGGATACACACCCACACACTAAGGTGGACAAATGTTTGATTGTAACATGTAGACACACAGTCACACAAATACAGTAGTTCTCACAGAATTGCACTAAACACTAAACGGCTCCATGCACTAAGCCCCAAGAGGGCTGTCTGCAATGTTTTATTGATGTCATTGTTCTTTAAAAGGAGTTTCAAAGGATCTCAGTTTTTATTAAGAGGCATCTCAATTGAGACCAGAAAGGGATGTTAGGGGGCCTTTAATAATAAGTATGACACATTGTAAAAATTATTAGTGTCTTTCACCTCTTTTCTCATTCTTCCCCCTTATAGTCTCTTCTTTATTCTCGTCCTCTTATTGAGCTCTGTTTCTCGGCCTCCACCTGGTCATGTGGTTCGAGCTTGTAGCCTCTCACCTGCTGTTTCTTGATGGCAATGGGGGGCAGAGAAGGCCCGGAGGAGCAGTGAGTTCCAGTGTTGTCGATCCATGGGGGTCGAGGAGTCCCAGGGAAACTTGAGGCGGTTGGGTCAGGCACACCCAAGGGACAAGCCCTTTCCCTGCGGGGCCGCCTGGTGGGGGTCTGGTACTTGACCTGCCTCAGCAGCAGTTCCATCTCATGGGGAGCAGGCCTAAATGGAGAGTTGAAAACCCCAGGGCGCTGAGGGGAGAGAGAGAGAATAACCCCATATCATTAATAAAGTGAAGGATTTCAAGAGAGACAGTGTGTCAATATGAGCAATGTGATGTGATCAGAAGCATACATTTTGTCACTAACTATTCAATAAGATACATTTCGGACAGGCTGGATATTACCGGCGGCATATAAGCTGTATTTTATTAGTTGCGTCATGCTTGTTGGGATTTGAGGCACCAGGTTGTTGTCCAGTGTGTTTTACTCCCCAAACACTATTCCAAAATCCATTTGGAGTTTTGGGAAATCTAAACATAATTTTGTGTATCAGGGGGACCATCAAATAATTGAATGGCCTCCTGCTGGTACAGCTTAAAAAAAAACCTTCATGTAGTTTTTTTTATTCAACATTCCAATTTTTAATCCCCTTCATATTATCCACATGTACCTAAACTTTAAGAAATGTATCACTCGGTGTCTCTGTCAACAACAGTTGTCAGTGCCTCAAATGCATCCAACGTGGCTCCTGGCCAACCAAATGCTTTTGCCAGGTTAAATATTTGGCTAGAGCAGCTCAGTGTTGCACTTGACACAGATACATAGATAGCAACAAATTACTACAGAGAGAGCTCCACTGCATCCGTGTCAAATGTGGCATTATACAAGACTGGAATCTAGTTGTTCTCCAGAACAACACACGCACATATACACAAATAAAAAACTTTGCCTGCCCTGTTCTGAAGTGGGTAGAGATTTGCCACAGACGGCTTCAGTAATAATTATTCAAATCACAGTGATCCTTTTGCTTGAGTGTTAATTACCAGACCAAAGCTTTGAGTTGGAGGACTCCGTATCTACTCTATATGCTAATAATGCCGCTTGCTATTTAGGCCACTCTAAAAGACTGGGACCAACGAAGAGAAAGGGCATAAGTGGGAATTGGCTCCTACTTTATCGACCCAAACCATAGTCTCTTTAAAATAACATTTTAACAGACTGGTTAATTAGTCAATGTTTCATTACGACATCATGAGTACTTTTGATTGTAAATGTCAAGTGTTTCAGGATGAGGAAAGAGGAATGACTTATAACACTTATTTCTTTAACAGTTGATGTAGACACAACTGCAATACAGCAGATGTCTATCTTATGGGTCCCTCTGGCTCAAAGCTGAAGTCAAGCTCAGGCATTATTTTTGTTTCAGATAGTAATTATTAATATAAAGTAACAAAAACAAAATGTATTGGATTTGTCAGCCTTCTAAAATGTTCCTGGCCACTCTGTGCCTCCAGAGAACCACTGAGGCTTGCACAAACTCCACCTGCTGCTACTGTAGTCCTTTTGCACGTTTCATTCTTTCAGAGCTCTAAATAAAAGGTCCTGACTTTTAAAATATATCACAACGACAAAATGGCAAATAAGAAAACACTTGACTGCAATCAAGCACATCAAGCACAATACACAGAGTGTATTGGCTGAATTCAATGGACCCTCACAGTTGTTCATAAAACAGAACATTCTGCAACATCTGAAGTAGTGCAAGTCAAAACATTTATTATCAGGGTTTTCTTTATGGTTCAGTATCTGTGTACAACATTAGGGATCGGTGAACAAACATCACTAAAACAGGAAAGAGAAGTCCGAAGACACACATACATAATTCTCAACGATCTTAAAGAGCACGCACGCACGCACACGCACAAGAAAAGTACCGTCCTAGCTACGGGAAGAGCAATGATGTTGACCCCAGGAACACACCATCTCTGTCTCTGTCATGGGGACTTCGGGCCTTTAGGTAAGCTGTGTGTGTGTGTGGGCTGGGGTCCGAGAAGTGAGGAAGGATGAACTGTGTAGGAGAGCCATCTATTCACTGCTGACAAGGTCAGAGCTACGAAGGGAAAGAGTCCCCTGCCATATGCAGAGAGAGAGAGAGAGAGAGAGAGAGAGAGAGAGAGAGAGAGAGAGAGAGAGAGAGAGAGAGAGAGAGAGAGAGATAGATAGAAGGAGGGCCGGGTGGGGAAGAGGACTTTTTTTCTTGCTTTCGCTCCTTTATGGTTATTCATAAAACATTCCTTATCGTTGTATATCAATTATGAAAAAAGAAACACATACAATCAATCCAAAGGGTTTGGTGAGTCTAACATGATGGGACAAAAAAAACCTCTTCTGTACTCCAGCAATCACCAACTTCATGATACAAATGTCCAGAGGCTGTGTCCATGTCACAGCCCCAGAACATGGGAGGCCTGCAGGAAGTACATGGTAAGCCAGATGATGACAATGCTGCTTTCACAGGCATGAAGGAGAGAGAAAGAGAGCAATAGAGAGGGAGAGAGACCGAGAGGGCTTGGAGGAGTGGTGCTGAATCAACAGTGACCAGTGTGCTTTGTCTTCATTATGATCCCAGTGGGGAGTCACAGAGATGTGTGGATGCCACACACGCATGCACACCTGTGCCAGGGGAAGCACTAAAATACTCCACTCAGCACATCACAAGAGCCATGAAGACACATACTTACTCATTCACACACACAGACACACACACGCCCCACTTGTGTTACCTAAAGAAGAATCCTCTATTCATTCCCCACAGCCTCTTTCTGGAGGAGTCACCGATCTGTAACACTTGTCCTATTGCCTATGTGAGTCTCTGTATCTTTAGTTGAGCATTATGGGTACGAGTGTACATCTCAGTGCAACCTTTCTATGATGTTGGTTGCCTGTAACTCGCTTTCGCTTTGACAGAAATAAATGACAGATAATGCGGTTTTTCCCTGTGGAAGATGGGTAAATGGGATAATGTGCTTTTTGATGTTGTTGCTTCACATCCACACGTTCAACCTTCGTTAAGGCCACTATAGTGTCCTAACTAGAGAACAAAAACTTATACTATCTGGCTCTTATTGAAACGATTGAATATCTATAAAAAACTATACTAAATTTGCCACTGCCTTAAAATTCAGCCATGTATTCATGACCATACACAATACATGTAAACCACTCGTTCACATAGACTAACATACCACATTCATCCCAACGCTTTTACTAAACTTG